>NC_136652.1:7791388-7968888 GCF_949748355.1 Melanostigma gelatinosum | reverse complement strand
GGCTCCGCTAGTGTAAGGCTCTCTGATCTGGTCTGCCAAAGAAAGCAAATTAAAAGCAAATTAAACTGAGGATAACGACCAGGAGATGACTAAGACCAGGAGAATAGAACATGTTACACCGGTTTCAAAGTCAATGTGTTGGCTGCAGGCTAGTTTAAGTATTAAGATTCTGCTCCTCTGAGGCTTTAAATCACCTGACTACAAAGCAGATACACTTTTAAGCTACAACCCTTTTCGACACCTCAGTTCCTCAAACTCGGTCTTTAAGTTGTCCTGAGGGTCAGGATTAAGACCTGTGTTGAAGCGAATAGATCAGCCTGGCAGAGTACCCGAGTCTCTGTGTGCTTATCCCCGTGTCTCACTCTTGCTCATCAGTATCACCCCCTTTTTCACTCAGTTAAATGGACTCGCCCACCAGCAAAGTAACAAATATTGACCGTCCAGTAATGGAATGGAGATTGAAGCACCAGGCAATCCACATAGAACAAACAGCACAGAGAGGAGAGAGCAGGAGGTGAATGTGACAACATTACAGTCTGTTTGTAATTACACTCACTGCGATTGGGAGTCATTAATTTGCTTCCTTTAATTAAAGGAATAAAAGGTATGGTTTTTTACTGACCCACGGTACAAAAAGACCAATGATCAATACCAATAAAGAGGAGAGATTAGTGGCTTCCTCATACTGTGATAAAACCTCAGGCTATGTTTACCAACTGAGGATCAGCTGTGGACATTAACAGTCCTCTCAGCGTCCTTCGGTTCCGTTATGTGACATGTTGATGAGTGAAACGGGATATGTGAATGGTGTATTGTTACAAGAGGGATTTAAATTAGATTTTAAAGATGTGATCGGATCACACAATTATGAGGGTGCGGCTGAGCAAATACAGCAGCAGACGGAGCTTTACTGGAGAATGCGATGTAGCAGAATAAACCTCAACTACATTCTTTTGAAATGTAAACAAAGTTTTTGCCAACTGACATCCAAACGCACCAAACCTCTTACTACGAGGTTGCCCTGATAGCTACTACGTATCACAAGCTTGAGGTCAAATGCGGTTTTATATGATGGAAAGAGTAAGCTAGTCACCCCAAATCACTTTTGATTGGATATGTATGTCCACCCCCCCCCCCCCCCCCTTTGATTTGGCCTCAACAGTAAAACAGGATCACAACTTGGAAAACTCACTTTTTCATTTCACCAGTATATTGTCATATTATTTGTGATATCCTTGTGTCATAAATACTGTAAACAAGTGGGATTTTGACTTTGCTCATACAGCATAAAAATAGTGTATTTCACGGGTAAAAACATGCTGCAAGATTGTAAAGCAAACTTATTAACACTTAATTATAATCTTGCAGATTCAAAATACATGGGAATCCAAAACAACACAACAATAGAAATTCCAACCGTTCCTTATTCCATTGTCTTTCCACTTGTCTGTGGCCGGTTCATGGGGGCAGCAGGCTTAGCAGGATAGTCCAGATGTCCCTCTCCACAGCAACCCTGTCCAGCTCTTTCTGAGGAACCCAAAGGCATTCCCAGGACACCAGATATATCATCCTTCCAGCATGTTCTGGGTCTACCCCAGGGCTTCTTACCAGTTGGACGGGGCTGGAAGCTTTTGCCTGCCATCCGGCTCACAATGCACCCGACCCCAATGACTCAGTGTGTAGACTATGTAGAGTAGAGTATGTCGATTTTTCAGGCATTGTATCAAGACCCGGCCACCAGGCACTCACCAGCGAGCTCTTCTTTCAGGGATTGGCTCCAGAAAGGGGAGAAAGAGTGGTTCTCTTTTCCAGGCAAGGTCCGACATCTTTTTTTTTTCATTTAGGGTCAATAAAAATATGACAACAAAATGTTGCAATGCAAATTCAAAAACACGTGCAACACAACAGCACTGCCTTTGAAGACAGCAGAGTACACAATAGATTATTGGGTGAGGAAATGAGGCTGAGGGATAGGTATGTATATACTCTACTGGGGAGCTCATCATAAGGGTTTGCATGCAGGTGCATAGGTGGACGTGGAGGTCAGGAGGTGCTCGGGGAAGAATCAACTGTGACTATTGCAGGGCAGGGAGAGTTAGTGATGGGCAGACTGACATTAAAAGGACAGAGAAGATGCTTGCTGTAATACTTGTTGGCATCAGTTTGCATGTACAACACAACTAAATAAATACAGCGTGAACATTTGTATCCACTCACTCACAAATCCATTAATGACCTGTAACACTTTTGTTTCAAGTGTTACCACAAACACAGCACGAGTGCCTCGTCAGACGCTAAGAAACCGAGACTGCCGTCCGCCTCCTCGGGGCGAGGTTCATTTGAATATTCAGGGCTCTCTTCCTGCCATGAATCATTTCCCTGATGCATTACATGTTGGCGAATTAAAATGCCACAGATGTTGCCGTCAACCTTCTATGAATATCATTTCAGATGTTCCTTGTTGATGGGTTGTAGTTATGGTTTGCAAAAGGGCATTTTAATATTTTATTGACGAGGTTAAACTCTGTGTGAACAGCAGTTTTCTTGTCTGCATGAGATCCCAACTCTCAGTCTACAAATGCATTTGTGACCTGTTGTTCGAATAAGATGGTGTTTTAATAATTTATCTGGATATTATTTTATAGGGTGATTTACATGAATTGGTTAATCATTTGTGTGGTACGTATCTTTGTGTTGAAAGTATGGCAAAACTCAGGATTACTGTGATCAATTTTAAAAAGAATTGAGAGTTGATGGTCAAATGTAATGTTGGTCTCACATTCACTGCCAACAAGCTAGCTGAAAGCCAACTTTGTCCAAATTGATGAGCCCACTGTAATAAGACACTTCACACAACCAACTTCTGTCGAGTTAGTGAATGTGTTTCCCAAAAAGTTAAACCATATTTCCTATAAACACACAAACACTCAGGCACGCAATGTGGCTCCTCACACATCAACAACAGCTCTTTCTGCCAGAGTAAACGTTCAACTGCCAGCAGTGTAATTGTAGTAGTTCTGTCTGTGTGTGTGTGTGTGTGTGTGTGTGTGTGTGTGTGTGTTGTGGCAGCCCTCCATTCAGCATTGCTAATGCCTGATGCTAATACTGTGTAAACAAGTACTTGTCAGTTTTCTTTGCTAATATTCTAATGTGTTTGTAAAAATCTCGTAATCAAGCAAACACACAATCATCAACACCTGGACGCGACGAGCTGAACACGATTGAATGAATCCTCTCATTTCAATACAAAAGCAATGAAGATAAAGAAAGCAGCATGTTGTTGTGTGACTAAAGAAGGACTATGGACTGCTGTTTCCTCCACAAATAGAATTATTAACGTCCAAGTCTCAGTCAATTCATTTCAGAAAAGTGACCATACCTCAATTTTATTTAAAAACTGTTGCGTAGAAATAGAAGCAATTGTCCATCTTACAATGCATTTCATCAGAGAGGTGACTTCACCATTTTTAATTCTTAAAAGCTCTTCTGTAGAGTGACTTTCAATTGATTTTCCTCTCAGCCAAGGCCGTCCTGCACAGGAATCCATTGAAACTGTCAGCAAACCTTTTAAGTTTTTATGAGTTCAAGTATATGAGTTCGGGAGAATTGTCTTTTTTCGACATCGGGGGTGATCTCATCTCTGCTTTTCTCTTCTTGGCTGGTGTTTCGGTACAATTTAAGTCACTGTGATGATTGGCCAGTTTCTCCTTCAGCCCTTATAGAGGATTTTAAATGATGCTCAATACTTTCCTTTCTTTCCCTGCCTCACTTTTCCAATTTTACTTTTTCCTCCCAATCCATCATCTCCTCCTACGTCTTCAACTTTTCATCCACAAATTTTTCTCATTCTCTCCCTCTCCTCACTATTTTTCTCCACCCTACTTTTTCTCTAATCCCTCCCACTCGCTCCCCCTGCCCCCCCTCCTCTATGTTTTCCCTTTTCTCCCTATTTTACTTTCTGTTATCCTCGCTCATCCTCCCCTGATCCCCCCCCCCCACTCTCATCTCTCCATCAGGACTTGGAGGAGCGTCTCCGCCACCATCACCATGCAGAACTGCAGTCTCTAAGAGAGGCTCACCGCCAGAGCATCGATACACTCAAGCAGCAGTCGGAACAAGAGCTGCAAACACTCCGCTTTGAACTGGAGGACGATGGCAAAGCCATGCTGGGTAAGGACTTTGTGTGTGTGTGTGTGTGTGTGTGTGTGTGTGCGCGCGCGTGTGTGTGCGTGCTTGCACAAACAAGATTCAGCCTCCCATGACCCTTTGGCCCATTTTCCTTTTCAGCAAAATTACTTTTTTTTTTGGTCCGTGTGCTCAGATTTTACAGTGGAAACTGAAAGAAAATGAACAACCTCTGCTCTTTCATGTTTTAAATGGGGATATATGACTATTACTTTGAGATGTACAAGTCCACATTTTTCTGCCCATATGCAGTTGGAATTCATGAAAGCACAGCTTTATATGTTATAATAATACAAAATACCTACAACAAGAGGCAGCATAATGAATGAATGAATGAATTGTATTTATATAGCGCTTTTCACAGACAGTAGTATCACAAAGTGCTTAACAGAGCAGAAATTTAAAAGCATAAAAAACACAATGTGACCCAAGGGTCAATAAATTATCTACACAGAGAAAATTAAAAATTAAATAATAAAAAATAAAATAAAAATGTAAAACATATTTTAAGAGCAGGTCTAGGACATGGGTTTACGTTTACACAAACGCCAGCCTAAACAGGTGGGTTTTGAGCTGGCTTTTAAAAGTATCCACAGTATCTGCGAGGCGCAGAGTTGCAGGCAGAGCATTCCAGAGCCTCGGGGCCACTGCCTCAAAAGCTCGGTCACCACGGCTCTTAAATCGTGTGCGTGGGACTGACAGAAGACCTAGAGCGTTTGACCTGAGAGTGCGGGCGGGTGAATAGGGGCGAAGTAGATCAGCTACATAAGCCGGAGCCTGACCGTGAAGTGCTCTGTAAGTGATGGTGAGAATTTTAAAGTGTATCCGAGATGCTACAGGAAGCCAGTGAAGAGATCGGAGTACGGGGGTGATGTGAGACCGTCGATTTGTCCTGGTGAGTAATCTGGCGGCAGCATTTTGGATGACCTGCAGACAGTTAAGAGCAGATACACTGAGTGATGTGAAAAGTGAGTTGCAGTAGTCAATGCGTGAAGAGATAAATGTGTGTATGATCATTTCTAATTCAGGTGTTGATACTACAGATCTCAGTTTACTGATATTTCTTAGATGGAAGAAACATGACCTGGACAGCTGCTTAACATGAGGGTCAAACGACATGGATCGATCAAAGAAAATCCCAAGATTGCGCAGGTTGCAATGGGCAGCAGAGGAGAGTGGACCAATACTCTGCCTGATCATGGGGACAAACTCCTCTGGAGCAATAACTAGGACCTCTGTCTTAGAGTCATTGAGTTGCAAGCAGTTTTCTGCCGTCCAGTCTCTGATGGCATTGACACAGTCCAGGAGCCGAGTTAATGTGAATGCCTCGCTAGGTTTGAATGACAGATGGAGTTGGATCTCGTCTGCATATAAGTGATAGGACACATTGTAGCTTTTTATGATCGGTCCCAAAGGTAACAGATAAAGGGAAAATAACAGAGGCCCCAGAACCGAGCCCTGCGGTACACCACAAGACAGTGGAGAGGTAACAGACACAAAATCACCCACAGAGACATTGAAACTTCTGTCATTGAGGTAAGATGTAAACCAGTCTAACGCTATGCCAGTTATGCCCACCCAATCACGTAGCCTCTTAATCAGGATGCCATGGTCTACAGTGTCAAATACAGAACTGAGGTCCAGAAGAACTAACACAGAGCAGTCACCTGCATCAGCACACATGAGAATGTCATTTGAAACCCTCAGGAGAGCGGTTTCAGTAGAGTGTTGCTTATGAAACCCAGACTGGAACTTGTCATACATGTTGTGCCTCTCCAGTGCAGCAGTAAGTTGTTTGGCCACCACTTTCTGTAAAACTTTGGACAAGAAAGGCAGTTTTGATATGGGCCTGCAGTTCATGGGCAAAGCTGGATCTAAGTTAGGTTTCTTTAATATGGGCTGGATAGTGGCATGTTTGAAATAGGAAGCACTTTGTTTAGCTTCATAATAGAGGTCAGAAAGTCTGTGAACTCTGATAAAAACTGACCTGCAGGACCTGGAGGTCGGTAAATTAAAAAACAGTAAAACGGCTTTAGCCGGCCCACTTTAGTCAGCTGTAGTTCAAAAGTAACATAAGATTCTGTGCTGCCCAAGTGGCAGGAAAACTGATTCTTCCAGACCACGGCGAGACCTCCATCGCGGCATGTCAGACGCGGTGTCCCAAGAACAGTCCACGGGGCAGAGTTCATTGAAATGGATGCATTCCATATTCCGTTGCCAGGTCTCGGTCAGAAATAAAAAAGCCAAATTATGACTTGTGAACAAGTCATTTAAAATGTGAGCCTTGTTTGTTACAGAGCGTGCATTAATCAGACACATTTTGATGGGGGAAGACACTGTGTCGTCATCAGCACAGGAAGCTTTGGGGGTATGTGCAATAGGACGGATCACTCGTGCAGCACCTCGAAACCGACCATAACTAGGGCGTGAGCGCGAGTCTGTGATTCTCACGGGAATGTTCATGGGTCGTGGAGTGGAAGTTACGTTAGAGGCTGGAGACCCTCCATGCCGCCAGGGGGAGCTGGTGTTGGTAGTAGGGGATGAATGCGGCTGATGAATGATCGTAGAGGAAGAGTGACAGCGGACAGGGGATCCAGGTGTAAACAGTCAATCATGTGAATGGGAGTGAACAGCATGCTGTAAATTAGCCGCTAGCAGGCGGCTACCCAGCTTGTTAAAATGAATACCATCCTTCTTAAAAGCGGAAGAGCGGCCCCAAAACAGATTCAAATTGTCAATGAAGCTCACGTTGTTGGTCCTGAAGGCGGCCTGGAGCCAGGTGTGGAGGCTGAGGACTCTGCTGAACCGCTGTGATCCACGGCCGAGTGTTGGACTTGGACCACTGATAAAAACAGACAGTCCACAGCTGTTTAAAAAGCTTAAAAGATTTGTAAAATCCATCTTGGTCAACTCGGACTGGTGGAGGGCTGTATTGTTAATTCCCACATGAACGATAATTCGCCGAATGGAAGACGGGAGGGCGCGCATCAGGCCAGGCAGTGTCAGCAGGATGTCTTGAGCCGTTGCTCCGGGGAAACAGTGTGTCTCCGCGTTGAAAAAACGGGTGTTCCTGATTATTGAGTCCCCGACTATCAGCGTCGTCGGGGCGAAGAGGGGACGAGGCGGCAACACTGCGCGTGCAATACGCGTGGATGGAGGCGAGGATTCAACCAGTGTTGGCGGAGAAGACGAGCAAGGACTGGGAGAACGGGCGACCGAAGCTCGCTGCGGTGCTGGTGTAAAGCACGGTATGGAGCGGCGTGTCCTGGGGCGAGAGGAGGGCTCAGGAATGACTGGCGTAGGGATGTCGGTGGACCCGGGGCTGTGTTCTAAAAAAGTTCTAAAAAAGTTCTGTCAGGGTCAATTAAAAGTCCTGCATTGAAAGTGTGACATAAGTAAAAGTACAAAAGTGAAGGTATCAAAATATATTCAAAGTATCAAAAGTAAAACTGATTAATATGCAGAATGATCCATTATAATTATTGATGCATAATCCCTCTTAAGGTGAAGCTCTGTATGTTAGTATATTAGAAAATATGGGACACTTAATACGTTTCCTGGAAAGTGATCAGGCTGAAATGAATGAGGGAAATTGATACATAAACCAACAAGTACCAATAAATGAGAGTAGACACATCCACCATCTCCTTGACATTACAGACTACCTGATGGGCAGACGAACGTTTGTCTGAACGAGCAGAGTTACGTCCACGCTGCAACCTCCGGTTCTGAAGAGTGTGGAAGCGCCTTAAACTTGCATTGTCACATGGCCATCAGGGAGCGACTCCTCTGCTTGAGAAAAAGTCCAAGAATGTGACGGCCAACATGCCAAACTCAAGGCTTCAACACAGCAGTCCACAAACCAATGGGTGACGTCACAGTGACTACGTCCACTTCTTATACAGTCTGTGGCTCGGTCTGAAATGGCGGCTGGTAGTACTGGAGCGCAGCAGGGGACTGTGCTGTCTCCGTCCAAAGACTTTCAGTTCAACATCCGGTCAAGTTGTCTTACAACCCCGCAGTGGTCGGGTGTAGAAGTGTGAGGTGGGAAGAGGAACACAGGAAGCCGGTGGATGATTTGGGGAGTGGGCCTGAAGAGACCATCTGCTTCTTAACGTGGCCAAGACCACGGAGATGGTGACTGACTTCAGAAGGAAGAGGACGGCTTCACAAGCCTGGTGCATTCTGGGAGAGGAGGTTTGACGTGGTGGAGGATAACTAGTACCTGGTTTGTGACAGCATCTACATCGACAACTGAACCGACTGTACTGGAAGACCAAATCTGAGGCTGTCTAGAAGAAGGGGATGAGCAGGCATATCCTGAGGAAGCTGAGATCCTTCAGCGTGTGCCAGTGCATTGTGCTTTGCCGTAGTCTGCTGGGGGAGCAGCATTGGAGCCGGACACACCAACAGACTTTATTCGCTCATTATGGCTCCGTTATTGGCTGCAGACCAGGCTCCGTTTGAGTTGTGGTGGAGGGGAGGACACTGAACAAACTGTTATCTATTGAGGATTATAACGCTGCCCACCTTCTCCACGACCCACTGGACAGACAGTGGAGCTCTTTCTCTCACAGACTGATTCAGCTTCACTGTCACGTAGACTGATACAGGAAACCTTTGCTGCCCAAAGCAATAACCCTTCACAACACCTCACCTCTGTCTAACAGAGGACTCTCTGCTGTATAGTTCATCAAAACCTTTATACCTCAATGACCTTGCACATGATACATTTGCACATTAGTTTCTCACTATACCTCATTTAATGCAAATAATAAAACACTTTGCTATATAGTATGTTACCCCATGTTGGTATGTATTGATATGTATAATCCCTGTATGATGGTATTCGAGTATCGATGCCTTATTATGTGCATCACTTCAATGTTTTTTTATGTACAATGA
The DNA here is from genome assembly GCF_949748355.1 of Melanostigma gelatinosum. Lineage (NCBI taxonomy): Eukaryota > Metazoa > Chordata > Actinopteri > Perciformes > Zoarcidae > Melanostigma > Melanostigma gelatinosum. Next base: position 7,959,798 of record NC_136652.1, on the reverse strand, counting down.
TGTGATGTACAGTTAAAACATTGAGAACATCAGCAGAAAGTCTAAGGTAGACCAACACAGCTAGAAAGTGCAGAAACATCTCTATCTTTACCCAGTTGTCAGTGCCACCACTGAAGCACCAGTGCTGTGCTGTGATAAATGGTCTTCCATTAACCTTCCATTAACGTCCAGACACCGGAGAGCTGCTCCCATCTATCTCTCACTTCCCACATCCTGACGTCCTTTTATAATCCTTTTTTTCCCTCTTCATCTCTCGCCCTCTCTCCATTGTCTTCATCCAGTCCGTGTGTGTGTGTGTGTGTGTGTGTGTATCTACATCTGTGTGTCTCGTGGGAGTGTAGGTGAATATTATGCGTTTTTCTTGATTTAAAAAAGAACTGTATTGCTTTATTCTGACATTATAAATGTGTCTTGCGTTCAAGTAGAAAGCTAATAACTGTGTGACTTCCCTCTATATGCTTCTCTAAACCATTAGACTGTTTACAATGAAAGATGTTCATTGGAGTGAGGATTAAGGGCAAAGGTATCCGAAGCACTCTGCTCTACGTGCGAAGTAAAAAAAATACTTTCTTCATTTATTTTGCAATAAAAATGCCTTTGCCTGTAATGAGCACTTTTTTACAAGCAGACTAACGGTCGGAGGAAGCTTTTTCAAAAAGCTTTAAAATCACTGGGTCTGAAACAAGCTGAGTCCACGTCTGTGATTTGCTCTGTACAAATGAAATATGTCCTTTTCTTCTGTTGCACTTTTCCCCATCAGCCTCTCTGCGATCAGAGTTGAACCACATCCACGCATCAGCCATCGAACACCTGAGACAAACACACCAACAAGAGTCGGCCACAGCCAAGGTGGAGCTGGAGAAAACCCTGGAGAACAACCGGATACAGGTAGGAACCCAGTCCGTCGTTGAAGCGTCTGCATCATCTGTTGGGGTCACACTACATCTACCAACACATTCACCGTCAGTCTCCAGAGAAGCTATTCTAGTAGGAAACACTGGAAAATAGATCTCAATATTACACACTTAAAGGGATAGTTTGGATGTTTTGAAGTTGGGTTGAATGAGGTAGTCATCCGTAGTCTGTGTATATGTGGACAGTGGAAGCAACCCAATGTTCGCCAGTTGAATGATTAAAACAAAAAAATGGGGTTTGATTTCATTACAATCTTCATGATTTTAGCCAAAGGTGGTCCTGAAGTGATTCGTTGATCAATAGAAAACTAATCAACAACCATTTTTGATGTCTTTAGTTATCTGTTACACTAAACAAGCTATGTTAAACAACAACATTGAAAATCTTTAAAGTTGTGATGGGCAGCTTTCACTATTTTCTGGCATTTTAAAGACAAAACAATTAATATATTGATCACAAATACATTAAGAGATTTAACTGACAGATGTTTAGATGATTCAGGTTTCTTTGTTTGTTTTTAATGTTTACCTGTGCCAGCTGTAACACAGAAATTAGATTAGCCAGTGTGCCTGAAATACCACCTGCCACAGACTCTCTCTCTCTCACACACACACACACACACACACACACACACACACACACACACACACACACACACACACACACACACACACACACACACACACACACACACACCCGGCAGGCTATCCTCTTACCATCTTCTTGTAAATCTTACTAATTATCCCAAACACCATGAGTTCCCTCTCATCGCCTTGTGATACAGATGTCCCAGCAGAGAAGCGCATCTGGTTGTATTCAATACCCCCCCCACACACACACACACTCCACCATCAGTCACTCTCATCTTTAGTTGCTAAGGCAATCAGGTCAATGAAAGTTAATAGTTAATAGATGATTACAGTCTGTACGGCCTGTCAGTCATACGTGTGCAGGAAATACATATTTCAGTCACTGCTGCAGCACACAAGCTTCTTTTTGATGCCCAAGTAGATTCACATTGTTTACTTTGGAATAAATCAAGAAAGAATTCAATAGGCTGACTGTTTATATGTAAACTAAATGAGCTTTAATTTATAGTGCTGGCTTCTTTTCGAATGCATGCACATCACAAATCAGCAAAAGCTCTGGTACTTTTAAATACTTTTCCCCTCTTTTTTTTAAGATAACTTTTTGGGCATTCATAGCTTGATTGGGCACAGCAGAGAATCAGACATGAAATCTGATGGCAGAGAGAGAGAGAGAGAAGGGATGAGATGCAACGAAGGATTTGAATTGGGAACAATTTCTGTGTCTCTGGCAGGATGCCTCACTGTTTGGCCACCCTCATTTGGAAGAGGCTTTATCCTTTCTGTCCTTTCACCATCTGCTGTTACCTCCCTTTGCTTGAGAATAATCCAGCAGATTTCACGGAACAAACTGTGACCCACCGAGTGAATTTTTCTTTTCGGGTAAAATGCTGCGTGTACAAATTGCAGAGACTTTGAGAGTTTGTGTTTACATTAATTCCATGTTTGCTCTGCCGGAGCCCTCATGGCACATAAGCCGAAACTTCCTGAGTTGAGTCATCAGAGCTCAGCTGCGAGCAGTCGTCCCGCTGAGTTAAATAATGTTTTTAGACCTCCAATTACTGAACAGACATCAGACGGGGAGGAAGAGGCTGATGAAGTACAGGGTGTACACATTGTCATCCGTCTCCCTGGAGATACTTTACGTGTTTGATCAATTATCACGTGATCAGCATCTCTGGACATCCAATATCTGTTCTGTTCTATTTCCATCATATCGTTCCATCTTTGATGTCGTTTTTAGTGTTCCTGACAACTCGCTTCTTTCTCTCTGAACATGAAGTTCTTATTTTTTCATCAATATAAGTAAAGTACCTTTCGAAGTGCTGTCGTTTTCTCTTGCGCCTCTTTTCACATTATTTTCCTTTCCTCTTTTGTTTTTGCGTTAAAAGTCCAGTTGTGATTTGGATCCCGTTGTTTAATAGCAGTCAGACCTGATAGTGGGAAAAGATACTTTAATCGTATCTTTACTCAAGGGCGAAGGTTTGGTTTCACAAAGAAATGGCAGCACATTCTGTAGTATAACAAACAAAATATGAGTGAAATATAATCCTCTGTGTTATTATTGCACTTTGAATTCATAAAATCACATTTAGTGTCCTTGATACAGATACTTTATGAAAGATGAAGTTGTTTTTGCATCATAACTGATTCATGCTCAGTTCTGCCATCCTTTTTTCTGATAATATTCCCTGTTGGTGAAAATATGACAGAATCATTTGTTGACCTGAAATAATGCAGAGGAGGTGGCGGTGCTCGTGTCAGCCCTGAGTGGCTTCTGCTGTCTCCCTCTCAGCCTCATCAACCTCCGATGAGAAGGTAGAGTGGACTGTAGTAGCTTGAGAGGCAAAAAAGTCCACAAAGTCCTCGCCCACTTCAACTTCAACCAGCGAGGAGAGCACATCCAAAATAAATATGCAAATGTTGAACGTGAACTCACCAAAACCGCTCGAACGCATGAGACGCCTGAATGTTCTGACAATTGTGACCTACCGGTACCGGTAAGATTGACTCGTTGTTTAACTGACAAAGTTGTGATTGTTTTCCAACGTGCATCTCTTCAAAATGGCTTGTTTATTCGAGATGACATAAGATAATGTGGAAATGGCATCAAACATGGTCAGGGACATTCATTCACGCACACATTCACTCATCTGGTGATTTATGGATGAGGCCTATCGTGAATTGGGTCGCCAAACACTGGTGAAAACAGTGCAACACTGCAATTGTCTACTAAAACAAAAAACCATCGCAATCTTAATAAAAGGTTCACATTTATGGTATTCTACAAAGAAGCCGTTCATTATATAATATTCTATCTGTCAGACTGGATGGATGAAATGCCCACCCGTCATCTTTAATACATTTTTCCATTTTCAGTGCGATTCAGGAGATTTGGCCGGCTAATGTCCTCGCCTGATGAATATTTAAAGAACCTATTTATTTTTCAAAGACTTAAAAATGAGAAAATAAGAGAGGGGGCGGCAGGCATAAAGACGATGGTGCACATTAACTCCTTTATTTAGCCAAGTTCTTTGGTGTGGAGGAGAATAGAGATTAGAAAGAGAGAGATGAAGTCGACCTCGGTGCCACAAACCAGCCCGTTCGTCTGCAATGAATGTGAACATGGAACGGATGAATCCGCTGTAATTTGATGAAATTTGCCTTCAAAGAAAAAGCAGTCCCCATGCAATAAATACTTCAAATCCCCTAAATGCATTCTCCATCTTCTTTGTTCATTTATTTTATCCTGTCATTGTTTACCCTTCCTGTTAGTTTGTTGGGTTTCCTTTGCCTCTGTGCCTCCTGTCTCTGTCTCCCTCCAGAATGAAGAGTGAAATGAGTAAATGAGTCATTAAAGGATTAATTGTGTTTAATTGCGGCGCTAGGTTTATGGATGGCAAAGAAATCTGCCAATGACATTAAATTAGGATGTTGAGGGAGACTCGGATGGAGACAGATAGTGAGGCAGGAGGTTGTGACCATGAGGCGATTATACAAGATTATGGCTTTTGGATATATGAACACAGCCCTTGAAATAAATAGTTATAAAGTGGGATGAGTTTTTTTGCAAAGTGGGGAATCATTAGTGAGCGATAACTTGACGATATTTAATCTGATTCTGGTGGAGTAAAGTGGCCCTCTTCTGGGAGTCTTTGCCTCTTCATTCAAGTCTCTAATCATAATGATCAATTTGGCAAACAAGGCTGCCGCTGCTCCCCGTCATGTAAAAGGGCTTTTAACACCGAACTTGACAGCTTTGCGTCTCGACGGCTGGTAGATCCTAATGACAAGATATAGCTGTTTTGAACTAGAGTATCAACAAGGTTCTGATACAGCAAAAAAAAATCTAATTTACAGATATCGGATCAAAATCTCTTACTCTATAACTATCAGTTCAGTCCTTGGCCTCCATCAGGTCAAAACTTTGGGTTTGACATTTTCATCGGTAATCTCATGTGTGGACCAGTGCTGTTATCTTAAAGCATGAGGGTGGTCTGTCGGTGGCCCCAAGCACCACTGGTCCCTGCTGAAGATTTAAATCTTTGAAAAAACAGTCCCATGTGTCTCGTTTCATCTTTCAAAGAATGCTCAGTCATTTCCTGAAACATTATACTCCATCACTTGACCTCCACCTTTGCTTCCGCCCAGAGAGGTCGTCATCTTCTTGTGTTTGTGACGTTGACCCACCATGTGACCAGATGACAATGAACCTTCTGAACCTGCCAGCAGCCCCCCTCTAACCCACATCCATGAGGCTGATTACCGCTGATGACGCCCATTCAATCCAACAAATAACCAGCACTTAAATCAACCAGCGCTCAAATCATTTCAAACCAGGTTTTTAGAAAGTAGCGAGTCACATCCTCATTGATTGAACCCTATCGAGAAAAATCACTTGTTCATTTTTCTCATGGGGGGGGGGGGGTTGCGAGTCAGAATCAGCTTTATTGGCCATGTATTTGTCTCCGGTTTCCACTCCGCTCTCAATGTACATACAGAAATTTACAAGAAAAAATATATATAAAGAATAAAAAAAAAGGGCAGCAAGTCATGACTGAGTGATGCAGACGAGCACCTGCATTGGTACTGGTGATGATTAAAATCGTTTTTTTTTCATATTTGAGAATAAATCAATAAAATGTCAGAGAACATTTGCCATGTGAGCCGGTACGCGCTTGTTTTACAAGATACATTACATACCTAGACAGCAACGCTCCCTCTCTACACATAACTTATCCTTGAAAGGTAACACTATCCCATCTGAGCCTTTTCTAAAGAGGCCCTTAAGTAATAAAGTCAAGTGCCACGGATATTGTAATTCATATGAACCATTCAGGGTAACGGCAAGAGTGGCTGAGTCTACACGTGGGTATTTATATTTACACTTCATTATTGGACAGTGAGTAACAGTCATTATTACCATTCACTGTCAGTTCATTCATTAACGCTCTGTCAGCATTTAACAGCCAGTGAGGAAGTTTGTCGATGAATCATCTCATATGATTATGGGCCTAGTTTGTGCCGTCAATAAGAAAAGAGTACATCTCTGTTTAAACGCCTTTCAAACACTCTGCTCGAGTTTTATAATTTCAGTTCCAGTTTATTGCTATGGAGGTCATGATTTGCCGGTTTGGTTTGTTTGTCTATTTATCAAACTGCTGACCCCGTTTTTATCAAACTTGGTGAAAGGGTGTAGCATGAGCAGAGGAAGAAGCCATTCAACTTTGGAGCGGATCCAAATCACAAGGCAGATATACGCTCAGTCACCATTGTTCACTTTGGTTCACATTGCGAGATCGGGCGTTTGCAATGGGCCTCTCTTCATACCCTTCTAGATTGTTATATTTCACAATACAAGTAGAGTCAAAAGTCAACTGTGCACCCAGTAAAATCAACCAGAACAGCCTTGCACTCAATCCTATAGATTTGAAGCTTGTCATATTCAGCTTTTGTTCAAAATGTTTTCTGAAAGATTCAAGTTTTTGTCCACCTACATTTACACAAATACAACATTTTACACAAAATACGGAACATTTACTCAAAAAAAAATATATATATATATTTTAAGAAGCTTCACCTTTAACTGTAATTCACATTGTGTGTACAATGTCACGAAGACAGCTGGATTCATCCGTCATCTATTTAGTTGGCTTAAAATGTTTGTGTTTATAAGGTTTATTATTCCTCACAATGCTTACAGAAATAATATGTTATACTATACACCAATGTTAACACAGTTAGCCAAAACCAGCTTCCTGTTACTATGTTAAGACATGCGGTGCCTGAGGACAAATGAGAACGGTAAATTGCTGTGTCCTTGAATTTTCCTGTAGTCGTCGAGTAATTAAAAATGATTATTGGACAAATAACACTGTGGGGTATCAACTCATTAAACCAACTCATTCCCCCCCCCCCCCCCCCCCCCCCTTCCTAGGAGCGCGAGCTGTTGGGCCGGATGGCCGAGCTGCAGGAGGAGGTCTCCAGGAGGAAGAACCACATCGCTCAGATTGACCACCAGATCCACACGCTCAACGAAAATATCAGCACTCTGACTAAAGAGCTGGAGCTCAAGGGCAAGGAGGTGCTCAAGATCCGCAGCGAGGCCAATCAGCAGATCAGGTATGACTCGGCACTCGGAGCACGACTGAAACAATACTGTAATGAAAGCCTCGGTTCACACTTGAGCTCGGAAAATGTACTTCTAACTGTTCATATCCTTTTAAAAACCAGCACAAACTGACTTCATCCATGTTTTTATCCATGTCTGACACGAGATGCATCTTCTTCTCTTTAGTTTCTGAAATAGTCATGTTCACAGAGTTGGAGTAATACTAGACCAGTGTGTTCACAGTGCAGTTTCTCGTAATACGCTGTAACCTGGCAACCAAGCTGCTGATTTCAGAGTGGTGGTCCGTGACTTCTCTATTTTGAGCATGTATGAAATGGTGGTGTTTTTAAGCTCTAGCTCCACCCTCAGTTCTTGCTGCTGATCACTAGTCAATCTGTATGATGCCTTTTTTTTTAAGAGATCGACCGATTAATCCTTCTGGCTGATTTTGAATTACATATTTCAATATAGACTACATCTGAGATCCTTTTTTTTCAGAAATTCTCCATAAAAACCTTCAACGCGTTATTCTCTCTGAGTTAGACATTGTGGGCGGTCCCGGTGAACAGCTGATTTTGCAGCAAGCAGAGAAGTGGTATTCATGTCGTATCTGACACCTTTTCAGTTTATTCAGTTATCGCTCAACATATGACGGAACACTATCAGCTTCTAGTCTACAATACAAGATCAATCAAACTGTTGTTATTATATCGGCCTTTAAAAAGCCACTGTTGGCTGACCTTTAGTCTTTTTGTGTTGATGAAGTTTGACTCTTTGACTTATAAGAACCAGGTATTTAGATTTTAGTTATTTTAAAGAAACACAACATTTTTGGAAATACTGGTATTCTCTCTCTGTCTGAAAGTTAGATGAGAAGATTGATACCACTCTCGTGTTTGGACCTGAAGTACAGAGCTGGAGCTCAGAGGCGGTTTCCTTAGCTTAGCATAGAGACTGGAAGTGCTAGCTTTGTTTTATCTGAATTTAAAAAAATCCACATACCAACACTTCTAATTGTGTGCTGCAGGCGAATTTTAGAGGTGGCGTGATTGCACACAAAGTCAATGGAAAGACAACACTGTGCAAATCAAATTCACCTGGGATACAGATACAAATTTCCATGTAATCGAGAGGCTTTAGGAATCTTTCATAATCTTAGAGAGATAAGAGAACTGCACAAACGCTGCAGCAGTCAATTTCTAGCAAATGATGCTGGGTGACATCTTGCTCCGCTTTCTTTCCGAACACACCTAAAAGCTCACCGATGAACAACTTGGATCTTGTGTGTTCTATTTCATCTTTCCCGGTGATCATCCAGGATTCATAGAGCCGAGGTACATCCGTATATGTCAAACTGTGGACAGTCTCATGCTAGCTGTTTCCCTCTGCTTCCAGTCGTTACGCTATGCTAAGCTAATCTCCTCCTGGCTCCGGCTCCATAATTTAACGTACAGGCACACGAGTGGTTTCCATCTTCTCATCTCACTCTCGGAAAAAAACAGTGGATAAGCCTATTCCCCAAAAGGTAAATCAGTTGAGAGTAGCAACATGAAGAACATTAATAACATATTATCATTGACATTTTCAGGATAGCGTTGACACACATTTTTTTTTGAAAACACAAAGAAATGCCGACTCTCAACTCTCTGTCCCGTAATCCCATAATGTTGCTGAATTTGACTTCTCTTATTATGTTCGGAGGATAATAGTTCCTGCAAGCTTAATGTGCTCCAGTCCTCATGAAAGCACAGCGAGATGAAAGAGAGAAAAAGAAAAGCCCAGACAAGGCAAATCAATCTCTCTCTCTCTCTCTCTCTCTCTCTCTCTCTCGCTTTCTCTCTCTCCATTATTGTTCGCTCTCTCTCTGTCTCTCTGTCTCTCTGTCTCTCTCTCTCTCTCTCTGTCTCTCTCTGTCTCTCTCTCTCTCTCTCGCTCTCTCTCTCGCTTTCTCTCTCTCCATTATTGTTCGCTCTCTCTCTGTCTCTCTCTCTGTCTCTCTCTCTCTCTCTCTCTCTCTCTCTCTCTCTCTCTCTCTCTCTCTCTCTCTCTCTGACTGGTATCAGGAGCCATTGATTAGTGTGAAGGTTATTTCGAATAAAAGCAAAGTGGAATCTATAATCATGTTGTTCCCTGCAGCGTATTATGAATTTTTTAAAGTGCTGTATGGCTAATGTGGCCCAGCTACTCATCAGAGTCAATCACAGAGTCACAAGCTTAATCACAAGCTTAATGTGCTCCAGTCCTCATGAAAGCACAGCGAGATGAAAGAGAGAAAAAGAAAAGCCCAGACAAGGCAAATCAATCTCTCTCTCTCTCTCTCTCTCTCTCTCCATTATTGTTCGCTCTCTCTCTGTCTCTCTCTGTCTCTCTCTCTCTCTGTCTCTCTCTCTCTGTCTCTCTCTGTCTCTCTCTGTCTCTCTCTCTCTGTCTCTCTCTGTCTCTCTCTCTCTGTCTCTCTCTGTCTCTCTCTCTCTCTGTCTCTCTCTCTCTGTCTCTCTCTGTCTCTCTCTGTCTCTCTCTGTCTCTCTCTGTCTCTGTCTCTGTCTCTGTCTCTCTCTGTCTCTGTCTCTGTCTCTGTCTCTCTCTCTCTCTCTCTCTCTCTCTCTCTCTCTCTCTCTCTCTCTCTGTCTCTCTCTCTCTCTCTCTGTCTCTCTCTCTCTCTCTATGCTGGCAGGCCCATGCGTTGCACATTCCTCCCTCTGTTACGTAACTCCCCATCTGAATCCTGGTCTCAGGGATAAAAATAGGCTGATAAATAAATAAATAAAGAGGAAGCAGGGAGAGAAGATGTGCGGCCCTCGGGGAGAGTTGGCCCAGTCGGAGTGAGAGACAGACAGACATCCTCCTTCAGCCCTCGCATCCCTTTCATCGGCCTTTTTTCCATGCTCATTTAATTATTATCATCTTTTATTCCCATTTCCCATCCTCCTCCTCCTTCTTTAGCTCCTTTTCCTCCCATAGCAAAACCCTCTACATGTGCAAACGGAACATTTTTGATAAGATGGTGAATTTAGTACACACTTTCTGTGCATGTGTTTTACGTTATGTTGTACATCAGTAAGTGTGATACCATACTTATGTTTGTGTGCTGTATTTTCACGTTAACTTATTGCGTTCCGCTGCTGTTTTGTGCAAACTCCAAAAAGTTGGATTTCTATCTTAATTACATTCACAGTATGTTTTCATGCAGTTGCGTTCTAGGAATTCCTTCTGTGCATTTATCTCTGTTTTCTAATCCAACCAACGTTTCCTCTGTGGAACAATCCATTATGTCCGCTGCTCCTGGGAGAGACGGACAGAGAGAGAGGACAGTCTGCAGGTCCCGATTACGTCTTAAACGGAACTGTCGGCCATTTAAAAAATGTTTGTTCTGCCTGAGCCACCAAGGGAGTTTTAATCAACGTTCTGAGCGAGCGTTACTCTGTCCTAACGCTTGCATTGTGACTGTTACTGGTACGGCTTCATTCAAACGGCTTCATTCAAAGGAAGGATGGTTATTTGTGGTGGTTATATTTCACTAATTAAAATCTTTATACAGCTACATTAATCTGACAGATTAGTTGCTTTACAGAACATTTTAATTGATGAACCTGTAAATAAGCACATTAAACATGATGCATTGCAGTCCAGTTAATTGAACTCACAGTGTATAACGATTCAAAATGAGGTCCACCTCGACCAGCTACCACGTTATAAAGTTCGGTGGCACTGAGTGAAACTCAGAAACTCAACCGTCCACTCTTCTCTTTCCCTTCAGGGCTCATGAACAAGAGTTGACGAAGAGGCACGAGAGAGAGCTCGCCGAAATGAACGCCGTCCACAGCAGAGAGACGCAGAACATGCTGTCAGACTTCAACAAAGCCCAGGAAGTGCTCAAGGACAAGATCTCCGCCCTTCAGATACTGTATGTACACACTATAAACACACTGTGTGCTTGTGTGGTCTCCAGACAGCTTTTCAACAATGGAGGCACAGAGGAATTACACCATAAGTAATTCTTAAGTCATGATTGCTGTGTGTGCGCAGATCAAACTATTCGTCCGAGATAATGTGATTGTGTGTTGTCACAGGTACCACATGGAGGTTTAAAGCAACAGACAGGTTTTCTCTGGGGAGAATAACACATGATGCTTTCACAGCTGCCTGAACACCTGGTTTCTACAGATTCAACTCTTTTTATCATCTAGTCGAGCAGATGATCAAATGTGGGAAACAGTCGTGACACGTTGTGCTTTCCTTTTGTTTGTTAACCGACGCAATCACTGCATCATAGAAATTAGGGCAGAAGTCAACACACAACAGCAGACGCATCCATGCGGACCGTCTTGTTGTTGCATGCGTCAGGTGAAGTGCAGTGGAAATGGCAGGCGGCTGTGATGAATTATGTTCTTCCCAGCTCATCACATCGCTCGTGTCACACGTTATAAACAGCTGCAGCAAGCACGACGGCGCGTGACGAAACTGGCTCGCCATGAAAAGGCCGCCCCACGAGAGATTTACCGTTGCACCCTCAATCTGTAACTGAGCCGCAATCTTCTGGAAACAATGTGTTTCCATTTGCAGAACAAAGAAAAACACAAAAAGATTCAAATGTCTTCACGAAATCGAAGGTTTAAGAAGGAGAAAACGCAAATGCGTACGTTGCCTCGTGCTCCTGAATCCGTATTCATGTGGCGCAATGTGCCTTTATGCACGCTGTCACACACGGTTCTGCAGTATTTGATTTTTTTTTTATTTAGAAAACTCCACACTTGTTTGACAAGTAGGTGTTTTTCAGACAACTGATTTCACCGTGATACACGATTTATAATAAAAGCTTTCATGTTATGAGTAAAATAATCCAGTCCGAGTCAGTTCCACACCCTGGATTATCTGCTGTATGCAGTCCTGATGTGCACATAAACTGTAAGAACTGTCCAGTCTGCCGGACATTTTAGTTTTCATATGGAGTCAGCGGAGCCTGACGTGTTCATCTGAACATTGTTGCGATTTGTTCGTCTGTTCGGTCCAAACCGTGGCATCGTATTACCGATACGACATCTTAGCTGACGGATAAGTGCAAGTTCAAATTGAACCCACAGAGAAGATTCAATGTGTCATCGCCCTTCAAGTGGACAAGCACAACATTACAAAATAGAAAATCATCAAGCATGATATAAAAAACTTGCTTCCAAAAATGGAATGGAATTCTGGCTATTGTCAGTGTTGTAGAATACTGAGGTCAAATACTGTAAAAAGTACCAGTGTCACCAAACACTTTTTTTGGTCGTTCACCTTTTTGATGAGCTACTAAATGCAAGAATTCATTTAACTGTATCCATTTCAAAACATCTGTCAGAAAGCTGTCTATGACGGGGAAGTGAAGACGTTATATCACCCTCTTCAGAGCCACCATTTACTTTGCAGAACATGGGAATAGCTGGTCTACCGCCTGTCTCGACCGGTTAGTTTGTTTGTGTCAATGTGTGATTTTCGTATCCGAAACAAGCGCGGCGTCCACCGCAGAACATTGCTTCCGTGCCGTTACTCCTGTCTGCTTCTCCGAACTGGGAGCGTGTCGACCGCCATCTAAGTTACTGTATTATATATGTAGCGACGACATCATGCAGAGACCCACGCCAGGTCACTTGAGAACAGTTTATTTCGAAGATCTTGGTAAAATAGCATTTTGACGCTAAAACATACGGACAGAATTTGAATGTTTGGACTTGAATACGTATAGAACATCACTTTTAAGCTACAGCATGAGATAAAAACCTCAAAAAGCTTTACAAATCAATAAATAATGGACCCGTTCTCCAAACCCCCCACGTTGTCAGAGGTCACCTTGGTGTCATCAGCTGCAGCTACGGCTCTGGCTGAATCAGCTCCAATGTTCTGCATTGTTTATTGGACTGGTCGGCGTGTCTGATTTGCTTCATTGTCACAACAATGGCACAATAAGCTCCCCGTTAAACCTTATCACTGGAGTAATGGAATGAATGTATATTATGTTATACACTGCATCATTTGTGCATGAATAGTATGTTATTATGGAGCATGCCAGGAAGGATTTATCGTTTATTATTTCAGTCTTCCTGTAAAGGCCATTGTCAGTGGTTTGGAAAATAGAACATCAGAATTATTCACCTTTTAAAAAACAAACTCAATCATGACCCCATGCGCTGGTTTTCCCCTGGATGGTTGGCCACATGCACTGTACAAAATGGAGTAACTTCAGTCTACATGTCAAATATCCTCAGGTGTAGCTCTTGCAGGGATCAAAGATGAGATATATACCTATGAAATATAGATTCAGGACATTTAGCCCAGCAAGTAGTGATGGCATTTCTTTTGTTTACTGCACATGAAGAGGGGAATTTATATTGTTGGTGGCATGCAGTGAGGATGTAGGAAAGGGTGAAGCAACGGCTGCAGTGTATCGATAGACGGGAAGAATACAAGAGAGAGCTGTGGGCATGTTGAGGTGAAGAGAATGAGAAGCAGAGTGTGTATGAGATGTGACATGGATGGCTGCAGGTGAAGACAGGGATTCACAGAAGAAGATGGATGGAGAAAGGAAAAAAAAAGAAAGTCGTTGAAAGGTACACTTTGCCGGTGGGCAGTGGAGGAAGTGTGTGTGTGTGTGTGTGTGTGTGTGTGTGTTGGGTCAGGAGACGTGCAGCGAGCTAACATCCTCTTCGGAGCTGACCTCCTTTCACTTTGTGTCAGCTGAGAGCAAAGCGCCACCTGCCGGACTGAAGAGGAAGTGCATCTAAATCGAGTTTGTTGGCCGTTATTACATCGACAAAGAAAATGCCACATTTAGACGCTTTGTTCCTGCACACAGTAATGCACAAGATCTATTGATTAAGAGGGTGTGACGTACAAAAACAAGGACAATTGGACAGATGCTGATACAATGAGTGGGGACCTAAAAATGCAAAAAGAAAAATCCACAAAATTTGACAGGAAAGGTGAAGAAGCCATTGGTTTATGCAGCACACCTCATCCTAAATAAACAACGTAACTAGAAGAGTAGCCTCAGCAGAGTGCAGATCTCTGCCAGGTGTGTCTGCAACGAATGAAAACAACCCACAATTGTCCCCCGTCTGGAAGGCGAGCGTATCGTTCTCCTCACACAACAGATCTCTCATCTTAATCTACGCTGCTGTCTGCACCGGCTCTGTGCAGTTCACTTTGTAAAGCCATGATGCACTGTTTTTTGGACAATGCAACTCAAGTTCGACTGACTATAGCTTTTTACTGAGATTTCAACCTTATTTCAGAGTCTTCATCAGAGAATGGAGAAATCTTTGTGGCCGTTGTGGTTTCAAGGACTTTGAGGATTTCTCTACCAAGTTGAGCATTTTTCATCTTTTTCTTACGGTTCTACAGATGGCAATGCCAGTCAGTTGGTTGGTCAATCCACCACTTTTGTCCTGATTGTAATATTTCAACAGTGGATGGATTGCCATGACATTTGTTTACAAACTCTCCAGGGGATGAAACTTTGATGATCCCCTGACTTGTACCACCACGAGGTTGACCCTCATGATTCTGGGTGAAATGTCTTGACAGATATTGGATGGATTGCCAGACATTCATGTCTCTTTCTGGGCGAATAGCAATAACTTTCTTCAGCACTTAACTTCTCACGTAGCGCCATCATCATGTTAAACATAGAAGTTGTTCACTACTTTACAGTCTTTACAGTGAATTACGTTTACAGACTAAACATGTAGTGACACAGTCTCCTTTCTGTGTTGATTTGACCAGTTTTCTGGAACAAATTAACTTCAATGGTCAGCAGTTTTTATTTTCTGTCTGTTTCTTCACTTTACCCACAAAAGAGGCAATTCTGTGGCTGTCCCCGGAGATAATCCACCGTCTTCTGTCGACTTAACTAAAACACAGACATTTAAAGGATGCAGCTGTGTCTGGCATGTGTAGATACTACTGTGCTGCCTTTACAGTCTGAGTACAGACTGTACATTATTGACGTTGTGTGTTATAGGACGTACAGTTTTAAAGCATTACATTAACTTTCTGTCCTCTATTTTCTTATAGTCTTCCTTTGTCTTCCACCATTATTTTCTATGATAATCCTCCCCTTAAGTCAGGGCTCTCAAACTCATTTTCACTCCGGGCCACATCAGCATCGCGGTCGCCCTCAAAGGGCCGGTTGTAACTGTAACTACTCGTAACATATTGGTAAATAACGCTCTCTGCATTTGATTATTGTTTATTTAAGTGCAAAAATATTGTACATGCAGTTATATAAATGTAAAAATATATTTAAGCACATTTCTGTTACAACTTAAATCCTTTTAATTTAGGGTTAAGAAACCCACATTACTCTATCAAAGATCAAACTATTGAAGAAAATATCAAAGACAAATATCAAACAAAAGTTATTACATTAACTTTGTTCAAAGCTTAAAATCCTTTCAAGGGTGCGTTTGCACAATCATGAAGTATTTCATGTGTTTTTAAAGCCACGTTTAAAGTAGTCTTCAATGTACTCACAATACATTTCCAGTCCAAGTGTACAGTAACCAGCCAAAGAGCTGCTTCTGTGACTGTGTGTTGAAGTATCTCATCATTTTGACTTTCTATCTCGGACCGGATTTGGCCCGCGGCCGGGAGTTTGAGACCCCTGCCTTAAGTGATCATGCATAAGGACTTAGCAGGGGACAGTTCCTCATGTCAGTTATTGATTATATCCGTACACCTCAGAGTGCATTATCACACTTGCACCATAAGTCACTTACAGTAATCAAAGGAAACATCTTCACACATAATTGATGCTTGTTTTAAGTCACTTTAAGTCGTGGTTAGGTTTGCGTAACCACTGAAAGTGACTTTACAGTTAGGACCTGGAGAATTATTTATGCAATTAGAAATGATAACATGCAATATAGTGAGTTTGCCAATGCTAACTGCAGCAGCGGCAATGAGAGGAAATGGCACCGCACGGCCAGAAGGTAGTGAAGATAACTGGAGCACTTTAATTCCAGCGTTTCCTCTTGACCATCAGTCATTGTCGGTTTGGGGTTTTATTAAAGTCCAGAGCAGTGGAGACTCCAAATCATCGTCTTATCACAGACACCACCTTCACCCAAAAATATGCTACTCCCAGAAAAACCACATCTTGGTTCAGCTTTACGTTTTCAAGCGGCGGTGTCTGTTAACCATGCAGTGGATAGATGTGGACTTCTCCCGCCCTGCAGCTTTTATTGAAGGACATCGGTTTGATGGCTCGCGTATAAGCCGAGCAACAGCAGGTGCATCTGTACAAACCATGGACGCATTCTCTTCATGTGATCACAGACAAAAATACCCCCAAAATATGACAAATGCCATGGGTGACACCAGACTCCCTGACACTCCAGCCGGGTGAGACAGGGGGTCTTCCTGCCCAGTGAAGGGTTGCTGATGCTGCGGCGGTCAGGCGTAAAACAGCTGGACACCAAACATTTGGCCTCAGTGTGCTCCTGCCCCGGAGGAAATTCTGTCCATCCAGCCAGTATTAAATAAAATATCAAATATTTGGATCCGATCGTGAACTCCACTAGAAAATATATTATTTGTCTTGGAGGAGTCGGCTGAAACAAATAACTCTGTGGAAGTGTTGGCCGCAGATCATGCGGTCAGATTCTTGGCCAAAGTCACTGTTAAGAACAATTACATTAGAACTTCAGTAGCACATCACTTACAGGCGCTTAGTTTTCTAGCCTGGAGAAAAACCCACTCTTGCAGTACAACGTAACTCAAACCGTACTCTGATCATGACTAGCTTTAATCAGAATCTGCCTTATCGGCCAAGCATGAGTCCGGCTTTTCATTGCCCTCAGTGTACTTACATAGAAATAGACACACAGCTAAAACAAGGACAAGAAAAAGCTACAGGGGATGTTCAGCGTTGTTGCACATTGGATTGTTCCTGACACTATGTGACTGATGCTCAGTGTTCATCAGAGTGACGGCCAGCGGGAAGAGGCTGTCCTTGTGTCTGCTTGTTTTGGCGTACAGGTGGTCTGTACTTCCAAAGACGTTGGAACAGGTTGTGTCCAGGGTGTGAATCGCGCACGTATGAGTCCTGAATGGAAGGCAGGCAGGCACTGAAGCTGCACTCGTAAATTCAATTTGATATTGACAATGTATCAAATTAAGACGGTAATTATAATTTGAAAGAAGTCGCCCGTGGTGGCGAAAGCAAAGAGGATCACCACCTAACTCTGTGGAGCGTTTCAGCATCTTTCAGCTCAGTGTTTTTTTCGAGCTGTTAACTTTCCTGTTTTCATCTAATTTTAACAAAGGTGCTCTAACAAAGCACCAAACAACAGATATACAAAGTTAGCAACTAGCTTGTGGACATTAACATGAACATCAATTACATGTGCTGTGTAAATAGCTCTCATGAACAGCAGGTCTATCATAACACAGGCTGTAGATCTACATTGTGGAAGAAGGAGCCTCAGTGAAATACATTTTAAAATCCACTGCTTCGTGTTCATGCTCTGGCAGTAAAGCGCTGGCAGGGCCTTTCTGAGAAGTTCAGAAAGAAACTGTGTGTGCAGTGCTTTTTCTCCAGGCAGCGGCACACACTCTCCTTATTGGTAACAATTAAAAAGAACAGAAAAATAAATCTATGAATCCTGCTGGACATAGTAAGCTTTCAAAAGATATTTTTATTGACAATCACAAGAGGATGAATTACTTTTTAAAAGTTGCTGTTGAGGCTTTCAGGTTGTCTCAACTGTCAATCAAGGGGTCTGGGACCTCCTGAGACCTTCACACTGAGCTCCTGCCGAGCACAGACACTGCCAGAGCAGCAAAAGAGACTCTGAGGAAGCGTCCGACACACAGGAGCAACGCGATGAATCGGCTGTCAGAGTAGCACAGACGGACCAGCGCAGCAGCAGGCCGCATGTCTGATGGAAAGTGCAGATCAGTGTGCATCAGCATCACCGAGCAGCGCTCCAGTGGCTGCTCCTGTACGCCGCTTGGACATTACTTTGAGCGGTTTATCAGGAAGACAAGCCGCCACGATGCTCGGCCTTTACCAAAGCGTGACTTCACGCTGCGGCGTAAATGTCACAGAGATACCCCTGTGCCGCTTGGACGGTGGCCGTGTGGGAGGTGAAAGGCTGTTGAGCTCGCTGTCACATAAGGAGCTGGTGAAGCCAGAAATAGGTTCACAGCTGAGCATGCAGCTCTATCTCATGCTTTATTTCCCAGTATTTTGGGTTTTACTGAAACTCGCTGAGCTTCAGATGTAGCTTTTGGTTGTTCTTGTTTAATTCTACACTTGTATTTTGGGATCTCAGGGGGTTGAAATATAGCATCCACCAAATTATTCATTTCATTTTTACCTCAACTAAAAATTATTTTTATATATGAATAGGTAGTGCTTATTACACACTCTGGAAAACACTTCATGAATACATCCTGGTATTGGTAACATTTAAAAGGCAAATTTCTGAAACTGAAAAGACTTTTCAAAGTGCATAAGTTAAACTCTTCGTGCAGCTGTTGCTTTCAAATGTCCTTTTTGTTTTATTTCAAAGAAATTAGTCATTTTCCAGCCAACAGTGTCACCTATGACGGGTTGTAAGAAGCAGCTGATGCCCGTTCTGCTCAGCGATCTTCAGCATCTGTTGCGTTTTGGGGGAAATGTCACAGAGTACGAAATTCGGAGGTTTTACCCAAGTGATGACTTCTCAGAGGAGCCGGGAAGAAAATAACAAAAGCCCATTATTAAAAAAGTATTTTGAGAATTCTCATAACTCATAGAACAAAAATAACCTCCGGTGGAACTTTTTTCTTTTTCTACTTGAACGTGCAAACCGCTTTAATGGTTTTTGTAATGAGAGGAGAAGAAGCCGGGGACAATTCTTGTTTTATTGATCAAAAGCTAATGAAAAACTAAAGCCGAATCACTCAACTTATTTCACTCCCTGCAGACACCCCTTAACTCGTAAAGGGTTCCATCTAATACACACACACACACACACACACACACACACACACACACACACACTGCAAAGATGCAAGATGTAACGGGTCCAACCTGGCTCCTACTCTTTTTTGATGTGTAATTGATTTTACACTGATGAGACTACACACAGAACCTTGGTCTTTCCCCTCAGGAGGAAGTTGTGAGCGTCTTACATGTGCATTCGTGGTGGAAGAAGTATTCAGATCCTTTACTTCAGGAAAAGTACAAATAGCACACTGTGAAAATATTCCACCACGATTGAAAGTCCTGCATTCTAAATAAACAGCAAAATAATAAGTAAAAGTACATGAATAAGTATAAAGTTCAAGTTCCTGAAGTACAAGCACCTCTAACTTGTGCTTAAGTACGCTGCTTGAGTAAATGTGCGCGGTCACATTGCACCACTGCGATTGTGTTGACATCGGGTGGTGTTCAGTGGGTCTCTGGTGCAGAACATTTCTGGTTTTGTCTCGCAGGCTGGAAGGAACGGAGGACAAGTTCAGGAACAGGGAGAGCCGTCACGAGGATCTGCAGGTCATCGCCGAGCTGAAGGACATGGTGTCTGAGAGGGAATCTCTCGTCAAGAAACTGGTGGTAGGTAACCGCCGATGATGAGGTCGCGTGTGGGTACAAACGACTCCTTCTCACTGTCATCCGACTCGTCCGTCAGGTTTTTGTTTTTTGTTCTCCTGCAGGACGATAAGAAGTTCTACCAGCTGGAACTCGTCAACAGGGAGACCAACTTCAACAAAGTGTTCAACGCCAGTCCCAACGTAGGAGTCATCAACCCGCTCATTAAGGTAGGCCCCGCTGTCCCGTAACACACACACACACAGGGGTCATGAGCCTGCTTCATCTCAGCACATGGCAAAGACGATATCCACCCCATCTCATTTCACATCCATCAGTGCTGATCGATCAGAAGGACAATCAGTGCTGACGTGTTGACACCGGTACTGTTGCATTGTGACAACCGTAGTCATTTGCAGATGTTATTCTGAGCGCTGTAACAAACGAGACCATTTGAAGGAGACTGTCGGCCTTTACCTGAGGGTTTTATGCCACACCAACAATAAGGGAAGCTGTTATACAGCGTTCCAGTGAAGGTGTACAGCAGATGGGAAAAGGGTAATGGGGGGAAAAAATCTATTTTAACAAGTAAATTTTTTTCCCAGTGCAAACAAAGACGGTGAAAGAGGACAGGAAAGAAAACGATGAACAGGATTTGTGGTGTTTTTTATCAGCAAAAAGCTTTTCAAAAGCATGAAAAGAAGGCCCACAGTCGAGCCTCCCAATGTCTCATTTCTTTACAGCAATTAAATGAAGGTGTGCAGTACAAAAAACGTGGAAACTCTGGATTCACCAGATTTAACTATTTCTGTTTGTTGAAGTGAAATGGAAGTGAATCTCTTGAAGTTTAAATGACCAAAAGTGTGTGTTCATGCAGGATCCCATCGCTCATAATGAGAAGATATGTTTTCAGGGCTTCTAGTGCTCCTGGAAAACACCACATCTCATTCCCAGCAGTACGTCGCAGTTGATTGCTCCCCACTGCATGATCAGTATATAACTGTTGACGCCATCGCTCGGGTTCTATAACTTCCAGTATTTTTGTTCCTGTCATATGTATCCCCCCCCCCCCCACATATCTGTATACGTGTATGTCGTGTGTTCACTGTTTTTTCCACCCGATTCGATTGTTCTCCCTGACTTTCTTTCCTCCAGCTCTCCTTTGCTTTCCAAGCCATTTGTTAGTGTGAGACGTTTTCTGCTTCGACACATCTCTCCTCATCTGAACTTCCATTCTGCTCAGAGCGAATGCTGCTTCTGAGACTGATGCTGAGCGACGCCAGTCTTCAGACTGATCCATTCACTCTGCTTTCGATCAACCTTTAAATCGGATCGAGTTAGCACGCTGCTCTTTTCCTGTCTCTCTCGCTGGATGGACTGTTTCGACCTCCGGGGCTCTCCCTGTACTCCATTTCTTCTTTTCTTTTCTTCCTATTTCCTTTCCAACTTCCCTGTTGCTCCTTTTTTGACCCCCGTGCCCCTCCTTTGCTTTTTTTTGTCTGTGTAGCAAAAGAAAAAGAATGAGAAAACAGCAGCCAGCAGATTCAGCGGCTCTCCTAATGTCAGGGCTCTGGAGGCAGCAGGTATGGGCGTGGGCGTGGCAGGTTCAGGAAGTGGGCAGCCCCCACTGCCCCCACCCCCGCCCCCAGCCCAGCCCAGCCGCCTAGAGCCCATCCCCAACTCCCCCCTCCACCACCTTGAACTCAACTCCAACAAACCTCTTCCCCCGCCGACCCCTCCCACCGAACCCAAGAAATTCATGAGGTGAGACCTTTTCAGCCCCGACGGGCAGCAGCTGGTCAATCCACGCATCAATCATCCAATCACAGGCCGCAGCTTAATTGGAGAAACCTGCTGGTTAAAGTGGTTAAAGCACTTTTAATGAGTCGACTCACAGCCTGAGTCGAACCGTGAATGTAGAAGCTGTACTTTAAGGCCTGAGATAAAAACCCACCAGGACTCTTGGATAGAAACAGTGGGACAATAACTGGTGTTTTACATTTCCATCCTTTCCTGCCAAATCTGGCCTTTTCACAAACCATAAGGAGCATGAAATCATTGTCATCACGAGCTGCCAAGTCTAAAACAGAGGCTTTCAAAGCACTCGAATGTTTTAAACGTTCGCTAATCGCCAGCTCCTTACGGGACGGTTGCTGTGCCCAGTTTCAGCCAGCGTTACAGACAAACCTAGCTTCGATATTGCCGGCTTAACTGACAACTGCCGTTGGCAGAGTTTAGTCAGCCAGCTACCTGAGCTAACATTAGCACCATTAGTCGGTTGAAAACGTCGTCTCCGGCCGTCTTTATACTGTTTGTTTTAAAACAAAACCTGTGAAAGGATCTTCAAAGTGCACTCGGTGGCTACATTGTGCTGAAAGATGGAGGCTGAAGCTCACAGCATTGTTCTTGGATTACAGTGTAGAACGAGTGACTCCTACGACACTGTATTTTCAAACACTTTTACACAAAGCCTTTTAGGATGAGGACGAACCAGCGTGGTCACGCTATCTCAGGTGATCCCTGTTAAAACTGTTCAGACCAATACAGACGAGGACAGAGCTGCTGAAGTGAGCAGCATCCAGGGCCAGAGAGGAAACACAACACAGTGGATGTGCTGCTTGTGAACAGGTGTTTTTAAAATGTAACTCCACAAAGTAGCCTTAGGCTTGGACAGCCCTGTCTCCTACAAACCTATGTTCCCATACAACCGCAACTAATCTACAATCTCAATTACGTTTAGAAGAAAACGTATTGTCTCCCGGATTATACGTTTTTTAATTTGTGATTTAAGTTGTGAATTTAAACGACGCAAGACAGAAACGCATCAATAATTAGTTAGTTAGTGAGGTTACACTGAGAGACATCGGCAGCATCACAGGACTTTTGATAAAAGCTGATGAATATTTAGAAAGGACATAAGCACAAGAGTCCCCACTGAAGCTTCAAAGAATGGCCTTGGAATGCAAAAGGGGCATGTTTTTATTTCCCGTCCTCTCCTGGTGTCCGTCAGTCTGAACATGTTCACTGTGTGCATGCCAACAGGTTTCCTCTTGTTTCTGTTCGGGAAGTTATAAAACTTGCTGTGTCGTGGCTTTTTGTTGAGTATTGTGTCATTTTCGCGATTCTTCATCCTCTCATCTTCATCTAAAAGTAAATGAAAGTATTTTGCTACGTGCGTTTATAATGAAGCAGATATTGTCTTCTGCTATCATGGATTGGCCCCCCTCTGTGTGTGTGTGTGTGTGGAGGTGTTTTATTTTGAAAAACAGCTTTTACTTCTCGACTCTATGATCGGATAAATGCTTCTCTTGTTTCTTGATGATGGCTGTGATTGGTCGCCGTGGTGTGAACTCATACGATGAAGAATTATGTAACATGCTTCTCACATGGATACATACAGTTTGCACGTCGCATGCCAAGAAATGTGTTTTTAAGCGAGTGTGAGTGTGTGAGAGTGTGTGTGTGTGTGTGTGTGAGTGTGTGTGTGTGTGAGCATGTTTTGTCTCTTTCCAATTTACCTCGCTGCATGTTTTAGCTGCTGTTCATGTACAGAATGAGATGTGGTGGCTGCTTTGCAAAAGCTTTGGGACAAACCTGTTATTATGGGAAGGCAGCAGCACACACACACACACACACACACGCACACACACACACAACAGAGCCAAGCGATGACAGTATGAGGTCAGATATTATAGATCTGCTTTGACATGTTTTCAGACTCCAGTAAACGATTCGTCTCTCCTCGCCCTCCACACTCTTTGTTCTTGACAAACACTTGCAGTTGATCTCGCCGCCCGACTGCGACGCAGAGCGGCAATTTGTAAATCTGACCCCTTTAAGTCGTTGGGTCCTTTACGTATTTATAGCTTAAAGAGACTTTTATTCAACAACAGATCTCATCTAAGTGAACTTTTAACATGAATCCAAATCGGAATATTCCAGTTGTTTCTCGATGCTAAATAGCAGCGGTGGGACCAAGTCTTTGTTTCGCAAGTCACACGAAAGTAAATATCTGCGCTCAAGTCCCGAGTTCAGATTGACAAGTCCCTCATCGAATGTGATGCCATTTGCTTCTTCATCTGTAATTTTTCGACGTTTTGCATCCTGCAATCCGTTTTTTGTTGACCACGTAGGTTTTGTACGCCAACAAGATTATCTTTGTAATCATTTTTTTCCAGCTGGCACTCAGCAAAGAAACGTTTTTCATTGCTGTCTCCCGCAACTTGATTGGATGCTGCCGGATTGCTTCAGACAAAGTGGATTTGGGCAATTAAGTGCCGACTGAAGTGGGACTGACTAACGTTAACGTGAACTGATTAAGGATCAGTTGCACACTTTTTAAATTGCATCATTTTTCGGTGTCAGGTATTTTAAACTCAAAAGGCTCATGTCCAAGTGAAGTCCTGAGTCATTGGTGTTGAGGTCCAAGTCTTTTTTTGATTTTGTCAAGTCTTAAGTCATCAAATTCGTGACAAGTCCAGGTCATGTGACTGGAGTGCACACCTCTGCTAAATAGTGATCCAAACATTTGTGAATTTAGTGTTTAGAATGATTGGTGCTTTAGCAGTCGATTTAAAGATCGTATCCTCTCATTACCTCATCTTACTGTGTGCTTATGTGTCAGCAATGACAAATAAGATGAGAAACACATTCATTAGATGTGCAGAAGTCCATGTCGCTGTTTTGTTTTTTTGCCTGGGACATACACCAATATCCAAACTCGGTATGTAAAGCTCACTTTAGCCGACAATTAGTGTATCATGAGAACATCATTATAGACGGATGTGTTGAGGGACCGTCTCAGCACTGTGTGTTGAGAAAAAAAGCAATTTTTTGATTTCAGTTGGAATTTAATGCTGAATTGTTATTGCAAATAACATGGCAACACATGGCTTTTATTGGAGGATTGGTCAGGATAATACAAAAATAGCATCGAGTATTTTCTTTTTCCTGGACTGATCTTATTGGGACTGTTGTGCCAGACAAACATTTGTGATGATCGTAATGGTCCCTCTCATCTTATTGCTTCTTCCTCACTGATTCAGCACCTCATCCTCTGCCAATCTCTTCTCACGTCCTCCCCGTTGCATTCCCTTCCCCGTGTGACCCAATTCAACATCAGAACATCCCTGCTTGCAATCGCATTCGCTCCCTCCTCTCCCTCTTTTCCCACTGCCCATCTACCTAAAATGACATCCAAAAATCATATTTTATTGATGAATGTTCATTTTTGCTCCAGCTTTAATGCCCACACACAGTAGATAACAAACATACACGCTCTTCCTAATGTGTGATCACATTTTCTTCATATTCTTGTGATCTTTCTTGACGTTTTATTTACTTGTTTGTACCTTTAATATATATTTTTAATGAACACGACCCACCTTTCCCTCACGGATCATTTGGCCTTGCTCAGACACTTGACCACTTCCTGTTTGTTGTCTCTGACCACGTGAAGCTGGCTGCATTGAAAGACAGACATGTCAGCAGACAGTTAATCACATATTATCATGGAGGAAGGCTTCACTTTTATTGTGTTTAATATGGGGAATGTTGTATATGTTACAATTAATATTGTATGGACTTGAAACGGAATCCTTTGAGCCTGACTTATGGCCATTCACAGCATAAACACGATTTATCCTGCTGCGCAAATACAAGGGAGGCCTTTTGGGAAGTAATTGACTCTTTCAAGCTTAAAAAACAACAAAAAATGACACCCCCCTCCCCCTCCGAAAATTTAAATATTACCCTGGGGTTTGTTTAACAAGAAGCCAATTAAGAAAGCAGAAAGAGCTCCAATAGGTGTTTGTTTTGATAGATGCTAACACTAATTAGTTCGGACTTTGGGGAACAACATGTTCCCCCCCGAAGACGCGAGTCAGGGAGCAGATACAGCTTCATCTGGTCGTACAGATACCAGCAATGGTTGACAACAAA
Source organism: Melanostigma gelatinosum (assembly GCF_949748355.1). NCBI lineage: Eukaryota > Metazoa > Chordata > Actinopteri > Perciformes > Zoarcidae > Melanostigma > Melanostigma gelatinosum. The sequence continues at coordinate 7,934,192 of NC_136652.1, read as the reverse complement.
TGACTTGAAATCGTTATTCTGCAGCACACGCACACAGTCTCTCTGTCATGCTAAAATACTCTGATAGGCCCTTTGCGTGCTAACAGTGGTGGAGGAAGTATTCACTTCCTTTACTGAAGTAAAAATACTAACACCACACTCTGAAATTACTCTGTTGTAAGTACAAGTCTAAAATGTTACTTATAATCAAGAAAATGTACCTTGAGTATGAAAAGTATAAATAGTTCGCTGTGACTGTTATACCATCATATATTATATAATGATAGTGTTGTTACTCAATGCTTTAATGATGAAGCAGGATCTTGCCGTTGTAATTGGTTGAGGTGGAACTGTTAACTAATGATTATTTTCATCATGGATTCATCTGGTTTGTAAATAATCCTCAACTACCCAGAGCCCAACGTGACACCCTCATAATGTTTGTCAAACCAACAGTCCAAACCTCAACATTATCACAAATACATTTTCTATTAATTACTAAAAACAGTTTACTATAAAACGTGACATAAGTGCATCATGTATACAATTAATATGTAGTGTAGAATTGGGACAAAGCAGGTGTTTCTCTCCTTGGCTGTGGCTCAATAGATCCTGACAATGGCTTCGCTGCCCCCTTGTGGACAGAAAAGTGGATTACACCTTCATTAAAACCACCTTTAAACCTCCAGAGCAGTGTTCTCTGATGGTTGTGCTGCTTGTGTGTATGTTCCAGGCTAAATCAAAACAGCAAAGCAGTTAAATCCTGTGTTTCATCCGCATGCATTCAGTGAAGAAAATTACACTTTCAACACAGAAAGAGATGAGTTCTAGTAAAGGACTGTAGCCAGTGATGGTAAAACAATGGGCTGTGTGTTAAATGACAAAGGTTTAATGGTAAATGAGAATCTGACACTGCTGCTTCCACTCAGTGTGGTGAGCGTCTATGCTGAATCAGCCTCTGGCTTCTTCCCTGACTTCTCTTTTCCTGTCTTTATTTTTTATTTATTTTTTGTTATGCTGATTTGATTTATTCTTCTTGCGCTCCCCGTCGTGAAGCCCTCCTGAAACGAAGGACTCCGCCATCGACTCCCCGGATGCCCAGCGCCAGGAGTGGTTCGCTCAATACTTCTCCTTCTGATTGACCATAAACCTACAAACACAAGGATTCAGCATGTCAACCAAACTTAAAGAAAAAGACTAAAAAAAAAGAGAAAAAATGTTAAAAACTATTTGTTCTTTATTGTCATTGAGAGGTTATTTTTGGGGATCAATTCACTTCGGGTTCGGTCAACTGAAGCTGTAACTCGTGGTCGTGAGAATGGCTTCTCGTTGAGAACTCGCTGGCGTTCATTTGGTGACGGTGTCACGGTTATCCGCTTCCTTTTGACTGAGGCGAAGCTGAATTGAACCCGAACCCTGACCGTCAAACGTCATCACTCTGATCTAATTTGATTGTTTGGTTATCTCTGATTGTTTCACTGTGGACGAGTTCCTCTCTGAGTACAGTGACGATGATCATCAGTCTGTTCGATGTTTATTTTATTTCTTTACTTCCTGACTTATTTTTGCAGTTTCTTGGAACTAGGAAAAAAAAACGATTTTCATGCTGCTAATTGCCATTGTTGGACTACAGTAAGAAATATATCTAAATAAAGAAATATACGGTAGGTTATTGTGCTCTTTCTCTCACTGTACGTGGGCCCACTGCATACAGCATCTTAGACTCGGAGCGCTGATCTAAGACCGGCTTGCCTCCTCATTTATGGTGACATTTACATGGAACCTGATCCTAGATCAGTTCCACTTCTCTGACATGCTCCATGAATACAGGCTCTGATTTTAGAACGGCACCATCATGGCAAGTTTGTTACAGCTGCATAGCAGATTTTGGTAGAATATTAAAACCTGTTTGTATGGTTGTCTGTCTCAACACAGATATAATGATGTCTCACCAATTTTAAAAAACAAAAATAGCATATTTTATATTTATATTATAATGTGTATGCTTAATAAATAATTATTGTGACATTTACTTGTGTGTGTTTGTCATTTATTTGGACGAATCTGTGGTTTGCATTTCATTTATTTTCTCAGGATTTTTAAGAAATGCAAGATTATGGAAGATTATGGAAGTTCATAAATGTGAAAAATACATGCATTACAATTTATACATTTTACTGTTACTGTACACGTGTCTAACAAGTTTTACATTTTATTCCTTATTTTAACCCCTCCTCCAGTCTATGACTTTACAGTAATGCTTGTCTGTCATTTGAATTAGATGTTACTTTAGTTATTTTCTTTTTATGTTTGAGCATTACTTGAGGAAGTTTGAGAACTACTAAATTGATTGCCAAAGACTGCTTCACTGTAATTGCTTTGCATATGACAATAAAGAACTTGAACACTGAATATTAAGCCACTTCAAGTTTGAGCTCTATCCGCAAATTTCTCAAATTTGAGACTGTGAGAGAGACTGTTAAAGTATTTTAGACTAATAAAATGAACACTGATAAGAGCCGGACGTTGGGTCTAACAGTGTTGATCCAATCAGCTGGACTCTGCTCTCAGCAGGAGAGACCAACTGACAAACCTGAGAGTGCGAAGCTCCAGAAATTCACTCAGTGGTGGCACGATATCTATCAAATGTACTGTTTTGTATTTACTTTTTACACCTAAAAATCAGACTGCTCTCTAATCTTAACATGCAGCTCAATAACAGATTGGATTTCTCTTGTGCTCGCTCAATAGTTTTGGCATCAATAAACTTCCATACTTCTTCCAGTTGGGATATTTTAGGAAGAGCTATAACTTCTGGCAATTGGCAATAATATAATACTCCAGTACAGTACACTGAATCCCCTTTTCCATAGTAGTTTAGTGAGTAAATCTCTCTCTGGGTTGATTGCAGTGATAGGGTTTCTCCCAGATGTCAGTATATTGCCACTGGGCCATCGGCCATTGTTTTTCCCACAGGTTTGACATAAAATAAGTTATTTCACACTTTATTCTAAGGCTTAAGATATATTCTGCAGTGCTCATGTTTGGAACCATAAAATCATCAAAATATACAATGGACAAGGTGAGATGTTGAGGAAACATTACATATCCCCTAAAGGCTTTTTTCATTATTGCACAAGCAGAACGACTGTAACCTGTTTTTCACATGCAGTTTTACAAGTTACCAGCAGAGGGCAGTAACGTTCTAATATGGTTTAATAATAAACGACTCGTCGGCTGAACCGGAAGATAAACAAACATTGAATCTGGATCGCTTCCTGTTCGTGCTGGGGAAGGAATAAAAATGGCGGCTACAGGAGCTGGGTCTCCTAGCCGGTTGGTCCAGTATGTCGTGGTCCGCTCGGATCTGGTCCACAAGCTGTCCTGGCCCCTGGGAGCCGTGATAACTCAGGCCTGCCATGCCGCTACCGCCGCCATCCACCTCCACTACGGGGACCCGGACACACAGCGGTACCTCTCCGAGCTGGACTCCATGCACAAAGTGGTGCTAGGGGTAAGCGCCGCTCGTCCCGCCGGACTCCATTCAAATATGTGTCACTTTAGTTAGTACAACGCTTATAACGTTTATCACAATATGTGTGATGACACATTCAAGCATGTTCAGGTTAGTTGTGTTATTCGGCTAAACTAAAATTATATAAAATGTTAATTGTAACCGGTTTGCGCGAGCTACCCTCCTTCACATTGTTTAGCTTCAAAGTATTATAAGAACCAGAGGTGAAGCGGAGAGTCCTCAGTTATCCCAATATAAAGTTCTGTCTGATCTATAAGATGAGTGCCGAATTTAAAAGTGACTCCTTAAGAATAGATGGAGATATTAAATGGTCTTCTTGCTGGTATATAAATGTGTGATAATGAGGGAAGTAATTATTAAATGACGGAATTTCGAATGGAGTTTGGTATTTCTGCATAAACGATTTAAATCACTAATCTAACTGCAATTGTTAGAGCAACTAAATAACGGATAATGACATTGAATATGGATTCTTATTTGGAGTTGATATAATTCTAATTAATTTAAAATGTAATGTATTATGTACTATTAGATAGATCCCAGTCAAATAGGACATTTTTACTGATGCACCTACTCAATAATGACTGGAATAAAGAAAGATAGGTTTAGAGGTTTTAATATCAAACCTTATTTGCTCACATGGAGCACTGCGGTGAAATGTGAGGTAATGGCGATCTGTGGCCCAGTCTTTGATGCTCTATTGTCTTTAATAGCCTGGCTTTACTGTACATGTCTGTTTTGCTCCAGGCTCCAGACGAGGCCGCCCTCTCCAGTCTCTCTGAGAACCTTACACAGGCCGGTGTGGCCCACAAGCTCTGGGTCGAGCAGCCAGAGAACATCCCCACCTGCTTGGCTCTGAAGCCATGTCCAAAGGAGGCGGTCCAGCCGCTGCTGCGCAAGTTCAAGCTCTTCAAATGACTGCCTTGAAAGACGTCGGCCAGCTGTGCGTTACAGTGCATGTCAGTATCCAATTTCATCTTTTGAACAGAGAACTTCATCTTCAGCGAGTCTAAACACCTGTAATGTCCAAGATTAAAGTCGGAGAATATGAAGTTCTTTTCTGGATTACTTTCTTCAGGTGGTAGGAAAAATACACAAAGGTAGCATTTGCATTGCAATCATGTCAATAAAGCAATTAACAGTCAATGAATTGAGTCAAAGCTGTGTAAACACAACAAAGTAAACATATCAATAATGTAAAAAGATACAGGACCAAGTGTTATCCGTGCATTTGACTTGTAGCCACAAAATAGTTGCACTTCTCGAGAGGTCTGCGTAAGTCTGTTCGGGATTTTTCTGGAACGTAACTACTTAAATTCTCAGCACACTTTTAACAGCGATCCCGTCATACCGTCTTTGTACTTGTTTTACAAAGGACCTGCACAAATAATGAGGTCAGAGTAGCAGACATGAACAATTCAATTAGGAATATTCTATTGCAGCTGCTACATGATATTCTTGAATGTGTAGCTCTGTGTTTTATAGAGGATCACTCCATGTTTAGACGCGGTGTTGCTGCACAGTACACTACATACAGTGTGTGACATTATAGTTACAAATACAAGCTCAGTATCAAGTCTGTAACGCAGGTCATGAACTCTCATGCAACTCTGGAATACAGTCGGGAATGAAATGCCGTTCGTCACACCAGCTACTAATGAAGTGTTGTGTGTTTGCTAGTGCCAAAGGAACACCACGCTTTTGTACTGATTTTAGGAAGGTAAACAGCGTGACAAAGACAGATTCCTTCCCTCTTCCTCGTGTGGAAGACTGCATAGACCGGCGACAGCCATTGCTCAGTTTCCTGTTCCTACTACTAAACGGGAGCTACGTCAATTCCTTGGATTAGCTGGTTACTATCCAGGGTTTTTGCAGAAACTGTGCTTCTATTGTGTCCCCTTTGACAGACCTTCTTAGTCCCAATAAGAATCTGGTTTGGGACGCAACGTGTAAGCAGGCTTTTACAACCGTTAAAGCTCTTCTGTGTAGCTCCCCAGTTCTGTCAGCTCCAGACTTTACAGTGCCATTCAAGTTGGAGGTGGACGCAAGTGGTACTGGAGCTGGTGCTGTATTGCTTCAGGGAGACTCTGTTGGCATTGATCACCCGGTGCGTTACTTCTCTAAGAAGTTCACTGCAGCCCAACGTCAGTACAGCACCATCGAAAAAGAGGCTTTAGCTATATGCTTTGGGCCCTCCAGCGTTTTGAGGCTTATGTGGGCTCGACTCCGCAGCCAGTAATCGTGTTCAATCGTGTTCAGGGAGCTGCACCCAGAACTCAAAAGACATAGACTGCACACACACACACCCAAGCACAAACATTCACGGCAGGACATAGAACCATACGTAACAATCAGTAATTCAGTTAATTTATTTCTATGTATTTATTTGTTACATTGGGTTTTACAAAACAATTTAAATCACATCAGAGACTGATCCTTGTCGCTTCCACACAGTGAAGCATACAGTTTATTCATTAAACACGGTATCTGCTCGGTACGTATCATAATTAAAGAAACTAGTTCACACTCACTATTGATAACCGTTCTCATCGTCCCAACATGATGCAGCTGACCCGTGGATGTGGCGTGTGTTTGTGGAAGACGAGAGCTTTATTCTGGCAGGAAAGAAAAACCACCATTCAGTATGAATCAATGGGCAAAATGCTTTGATATAAAACCTGATAAAGTATATTAGAGATCAAAGTGAAAGACAGCCAAGGCCCAGCAGATAATTGTGTCCTCGCCCATTTTATGCAGCACAGCAGCAGATGTGTTCCCAGAACTGCTAATCTGCTCGCTCTGTATAATGCAGCCGTTCCTGGTATTGTTGTCGCCTCCATTTTTCTGTGTAAAAGGGATTTTAAAAAAAAATGAAGTTTATGATTGAAACACAAAGTCCTCTTTAGATGTCATTGCAAAATGAGACGGAACATACTTTATGTGTTTATAAACCCTGTGCATACACTATAAAGCTACAACAGTGTTTACTGGTCTCGGCCTTTTTCCACCGCCGCCAAGGTGACATGTGATTGAACACGGGTGTGATTAATAACATTAATCATGGCCCTGTTCCATTTAGGTGGGCCAGGGCGCTGGTATCGTGCATGCTGGCTCACTGGAATGACTGTGATACACTAAATAGAACAGGAGCATCATTCATTTGATCTACACCTGATTGTTACCCTGCTCTGTCAAAATATCTGCTGTGAAAAGGCCCTATTCACTTCACCTCTTGAGTCTGTATGTCCTCGTGGAGAATCCTACTGTAGCTGCAAAATGAAGGCGGAGTCGCAACTGGCGTGACAAAATGTCTATTACAACTCCTCCAGTGTAATGTCTTCTGTCCAAAGATCTTCATTGAACCGTCGCGTAAGACAACTGAAAACAAAAGCAGGGAATCCTAACAGTCGTCCTTTTTTTTTTTTTTTTTTTTCCCTGCAGACATTCTGACTTGTCAGTGTGGGAAGGACACAAGGGAAAATGTTTTTCGTTAACGATGGCTCAGTTGTCCAATGAAAGCACGCACAACACCGGCACCCTGGATCGGCCTCACCTGTAGAATGCGGCCGGACGCTGTTTCGTGTCATAAATCACATCAAACGTGTGCTGCTGAAAAAAGGGTCTGCTGAGGAGCTTGTCATGTTTGCTTGAAAAATGACTTAAACGGTTGATCAATAATCAAAAACAGTTGCTGATTAACTCTTTTAGTCGTTTCAGCTCTGAACAGGAGCGACCGGTTAAAAATGCCGACAAACAGGAAAGGCCAGTTCACAGGTGCTCTGGAAAAGGTCAAGTCGCCCCTCTGCCGCTCCTTTGGGCACGAGCTTCACGTTTCACCTAAATAACTACATAAATAACATGTGGCGTGTGCTTTTCAACAAGTTCTTTCTGGTCTGGTGCAGTTTTATGGAAATGGCAGCAAGGTTTCATTCCCACTAACGCTGCCCTCTCTTCACAGACTTCACGGCTGACTGAGTTCATTTAACTTCTTCCTAAATGTTTTGGGGGTTGACTTTCTTATTGATTTACAGAGAAGATACTGGGTATTTTTTTTGGAGTGCGTTTCCTTGTCATCTCGGCCGTGACATAATATCTGGGAATCAAGCCAACTGTGATTACAGTAGCAGCTAATTAATTGTGTGTGGGGGGGGGGGGGGGGGGGGGATTATAAATAAAGCCCAAACAAACAATAATTCATCCGAATCTCCATAGATCCAAATTCCTGCGTTCGGCTGTCTGACAATACACAAATAAAAATATTCAATTTCAAATATTTATTCGTTGTTCATGCCAAATGCAATAAGAATATTGAATGCATCGTCTTTATATGGCTCGTTCACAAACAACTGTACATCTTGTATTAGCACCTCTTTCTTTTCTTATGATGAATTGATTATCCATTCATTGTCGAAATAAAATTAAGAATAATATTTGCTTGTTTTCTATATTATTTAAGCCCGAAGAACTTTTCACATTAAATACAGCAAATCTTTATAATTTGTACTCTAGATAAGATCACTATCTTAGAACAATGTTTATTTTCTTTGTCATTAGTGGCTGATTACATAGCTATACAGGAAATACATACACTTGAAATTATTAGGAAATTTCAGAAATAAAGTATTGCTCTTTTGTTTCCCACATTCAGACCTAAATACTCCCTTAAAGCCACAATAAGAAACTTATTCTCCACAGGTTGCAAATTCCCCCAAAAACTGGAATCAGAGGACATGACCTCAGTGTCAGTGTCTAGTTTAAAACTGTATTTATGTATTTTTTTTGAATGTTTGCTGTTGTCTTCATGAAACGGTGTGTGTGTGTTTTCAATGCTGTTGTGGTGAATCCGACGATCCTGACCACCTAATGATGGTCATAAACATACTGTACCCTCATGAATTATTGAGCTACACTGCATCAGACAGTATGCATCGCTATGTACCAGATACTATGGATTCTGCACAGTGCACCAACACACGCATGCGCGCACACGTACACACAGCTGCAGGAGGCCTGTAGTTTGAACAGTGCATGTTCAATACATGCACGAGTCAGGTTACTCTCCGTGGCGTCGTCAAAACACATGCGCATATTCCCTGTATCGTATCAATACACACGTCTCGCGGACAATAGCAACCGGGGCTTCATGCTATCAACACAACAGAAGCTTCTGCCCGCTGCCGTCACCGTGGACGCGCATCGACGTTCCGCGCGCACGAGCAGCCCTGTTTGTTTGTGTTGAGAGATTTGGAAATGGCGGAGAGCAGAGACCAAAGCGATAACTCGGGTTTGCAAACGCGAGTGCGCCGTCATTGAAACGCAGATACCACCCGCAAGTGATTGGCGGAGTTGCTCGCGGTTCTTCTCCACCGATGGGACACAAGTCGGACGCAGCGACAAACGGGTCCTTTTGCAACACGGTTTGGATTTAGCGGAGCTGGGTAAGCTAACCGTGCTAGCAGCCTGGCGTCAGCTAGCCTCAAGTCGTGTGTTTGATTTCAGCTACGCAGGCTTGTTTGTCAACACAAGCTGACGGTAAATTGATAGCGAGCCAAGCTAACACGCAACTATTTTGCCCCCCCGGTTGCCAAGTACTTGGAGTTTGTTGCAACATGATTGCCACGGCTCACCGCAAAATAATGAATCCAAAAGTAACAGTGGATTTAAAAAAAACAAAAGACATCTGACGCGAGCAAGTAGTTAGTTAAGCTGGTAATGCTAAAGTTCGCCAGCTGCATGGGAATTAAGCATCCAGCGTGAGAATCTGCAGCAGGACCTCGTGGGCCTGGATCTTTATTTACAAGCGGACGACAAAACAGGTAAGAGAGTCACAGCCGTGGACGTGTATTAACGCATGACACCATGTCATCCTCACTGCAGTGCAGGTTGTGCTCCAGGGCCTGCACACATCCCTGACTCATTGTTGATTTTTTCCACACAACGTCGCCACAAAGACATCGACACCATCTCGGCGAGCTACCGTGCTCGCTGGGACATTGTGCTAATTTCGCCACCTGCATAGAAACACACCAGGCTTGCTGCTTATGTAAGACGAAGGCGATCGGCCTCAAGGTGTCGTCGCAGTTCCGTTTCGATTGACCCGCGTGCGAATAAGGGCATCTTGACCTCTTTGTAAAAACATCCCCTATTCATGTTTACATAACTCTCAAACACAACTCGTGTGCAGTGTTTAATAAAAGATACTTCAGAGTAGATCAATCGCATGCAGTCGGAGAACACGATGCCCTCAGAATAATGGAAGAAATGCACCTGAGTGGACCTCACTTTCTACTGTTTCTATTGTCAGTCGTGGTGTTTCGTAGTCCTGCAGCTATATTCGAAGGCGTTGCATCCTTCATCTAAAATCTTAAATTCAGATGACAAAAACATATTGACTGTAAAGAGCTTACACGGAATTATGAATTTGCTTTTTTCATTGCTGTTGAACTGTTTGAAAAGGGAAGAAAATGTTTTACTTGGATGCATTGTTTTGGTAATAAACAGTGTTGTCCCTTTTAGATCAATACATCGGAAAGGGACCGTGTGTAGGATTGAATGACATGTAGTGGTGTGGTTGCAGATTGCAACCGACTGAATAAATCCTCCCTCTCAATTTATTTTTGTATTGCCCAAAATCACAAATTTCAAATTTGCCTCAGAGGGCTTTACAACCTGGACACACATAATAGATCCCCCGAAAGGCGACACATTGGCCCTTTCCAGGGGAGGGATGTAATGTGTTGTGAGTGTCGGAGTGTGTATTACGTAGAAGAGGAAACTGGTGATAATAACAAACATTAATAGTCCTGCAATAGTTTGGTTATAAAGGCTGTTTGGGCTTGAGTATTCTGGACATATATCATACTCTTTATTTGTGTTTGTTAATCATGTTTTATTGTTAATTTTCTGTTTTTAAATGATGTTGCACTATGTTCATTGTCACGCACCAATCACCAAGCCAAGTTCCTTGTATGTGTAACACACCTGACAATGAACTGATTCTGATCTGCTGCACGTTAAGAGTTCTGTCTCTAAAATGTAAACAAAAATTGGACAATCGTGCTGAAACAGCGTATATATGTTCCGTCTACGATCCAGTGGAAACGGTGTTTGAGTAGAACCTGTTTCAGTGCAGTAGAGTTTCTATTGGCTGCGCTCAGACTTGTGAATTGTGATGCAAAGCATCTGCAACAACAACTCAAAGCTATTTGGGCTTATGGGCTTTTAATACAAAAGTCAGTTTTGTGCAGTCCTGTGAATCATATTAAATCATGTTGCAACTGACTCCTTAGTTTAGCTTGAGCACGCTCGATGATAGCAGGTCGTTTGTGTAGTATTGGGACCTTTCCGTGCTGTAGGTGGGCCTCTTTAGGGTGAGATGTAGCCCAGATAACGGGTCCGGAGATGGACTTCAATGTAGGCCTCAGTTATTCAGTTCAAAGTGTGCGACTCTGCTGGCTCTCCGAGTACATCCGAACCGTAAACAACACAACAAAACCACTGTAATAATGAAGGGAAAATAATTATTTTACCGCTCCAAATAACAGACCCAGGTCATACAAAAACATGCCTATCAATGATTGGTAAACTTTCTCTACACCCAAAATTCACCTGTAATATGAAGAAGAGATGAGGACCCTTAACCAGCGCGGTGACATGCTAAAGCGCTGTAGTTACCTCCTCCCTGGTAAAAAGAGACCGTTTGTGCATACTGATGAGGATGTGGAGGCAGATGAGGGCGGGGGTTGTTGCTGCTCGATGGTCAGCGCAGAATCCTATGTGGTTCACATGTATTAGAATGCGAGCGATGGCAATCTCTTTACGAGCCCTCAGACACAAGCTGTTGAAGCTACCTAAGGATGAGCCACATTGTTGGGAGTGGGGAGAACCTCCTTCCCAGCTAAGCTCTGTGTCTGTATGGAGCGTGAGCAGCCATTTTAGCACTCGGCACTGCCACTGTCACAGCATTCTGCCGCTGGAGTTGTAGTACGTTTCCATGCTGTCTCCCCCCCCCCCCCCCCCCCCCCCACACACACACACACACACACACACACACTCAAGGACACCTGCAACCAGCCAGTGGAAATCTCACAGTGATGTTTTTACTGCGGGTCAGAATACCCAGCAGATACTGACGGACGCTGTCTGAGGAGGCAGATGGATCAGTTAGGCTCACCGGCCACACTGGCTGGCAACTGTTTGTTGTTGTTGGGACGATAGGATACGAATGTCTCAGTGTTCACAGTTGTCAGTGCCTGGCAACTTAGTGTTTAGTGTCGTTGTAAGACCTAACTTTGACAGCAGCACAAAGTTTCCTATTTAGCACCAAGATGTGAGACAGAACCTGAATCTCTCTCTCTCTGAATCAGCATATTGCCTCATTGTTCTTTAAGCATTTTGGAAATGTTTAATAAGATGCACCGCGATGCGGACACACAAACTATTCTGCATTGATGCAGTGACGGGACATCATCAGGAGTTTGGTTTCATTTCAGAGCTGTGTACCTTTGTGTGTGTTTGCCGTTGTGCACTAATATAGCAGATTGTGTGAGTATTTCAGACAGAGACTCTGTAATGTCGTGCTCTGTAAGCTCTGCCAACTGTAAGCGGATCATCACAGCGGTAGGTCGACAACCGCTCTGCACGCAAACTTGAAGCGAAAGCGTCCCGGGGCGCTTTGTCAAGACCGCACCGTGTCCCGTTTACTCTTTGTCCCCATCCAAGCGTGATGGTGTATCAGCATTATCAAACACAGAAAGTAGTTACTTCAAATTGATTTGTGTACAGACGTTCATGATTCCCAGACAATGGAACCTGAGGACTTCGGAGACACCTGAGGACTTCGGAGACACCCTCTCTTCTGTCTGAGAGTCCCTCGGGTGCGTTTTGAAATATATATTAGTGCTGGGCAAGGTAACGCATTATTATCGCGTTAACGTATTAATTAATGCACGCCGACAATTATTTTATCGCACGTTAACGCATGAAATAGACTTAGTGCTGGATGCATTTCTGCTTTCATATACGTATGTTTTAGAAATATGCGAGTGATAATTTGGTGGTTTTCCAGTGTTTCAGACCATCTTTTATGAAGGGTGCTCCGATCAGCATTTTTGGGGCCACTCACCAATCAATGGAAGCACTACGGGCCAATCCGATCACCGTTCACGGGGTCCGTTTGATGCCATTTCTCAGCACTGGTCAACAAGAGAAGAGCGACGCTTCTCCGACTCCTCGCTGCATTACCCCGCTGTCAGAGCGATGGCCTACATTATGGCCTGGAGAAAAGAGAAGAAAGGCTTGTGCAGCAGACTGTGTGAATTTGTGAGGGTTGGGAGGAAATGGAGGGAAGGACAAAGGTAAAGGCTGAGGAATGAGAGAAACAGAAAGGCCACAAACGAGAGGAAATTGATAGGGCAAGCGAGAAAACAGAGCAAGAAAAATGGTTGTTGTGCCGTTGTGATCAAGTTAACAGTCAAGCCCCTGTTTTTCTGAGTCCCAATAAGAAGAGTGAAACAATAGTTTTGTCTTTCCTGTGTGGATTTGGTAGGTGTTTGCCTGAATTATAACACTGGAAAATGATTTTATTTTAACAGCTACATTGTTGCAGATGTGCCCGGGAGACGCTGTCAAGTGAATTGGTGGAAGTTTTAACAGTTGTGGGTATCTCACCTTCGATGGGAAGTGAACAGTGTGAACATATGGTGGTGTGAACACCTTTAGTGAAGTGGAGCTTAAAGGCGTTAATGTGTCTGGCTTTTTAAACGGGTGGGCGTTGAGACGCTTCCAGAGTTCCACTCAGATGTTGCAGTGCAAATTGCAGGCAGCAGCACTTAAAAGTTGTCCTGCACATTTGTTATTTCTGCTCTTGAGAATGCTTGAACTTGGCATCCCACTCACTTTTTGTTGTTGTTCTTGGTGGTATAGCTTTTTATTGCTGAATCCCTAAAGTAGATGAGGGGCCCTAGGCCTCCAGTTTTCTTAATTTAAAATAAAAGTTGGCTTGCCCTCAAAGGCTTTTGTGTTCGACATTGGGTTCAAATGCCAGCATGTTAGTTGAGATTGCGATTCAGGGGAAGGAGATGAAGCCAGGGATACATTTTAGATGGTGAGATCCTAAACAAAGACAAAAGACATCCAATACCACAGGAAGAAAATGATTTATCTCGTCGTACTGTATTTCGGTGCCAGCCACTTCGATGATCTCCCAAATTGAGTGACCAATCTGATTAAAAATAGTCTTTTCTCCATCAGTCAATGCTTGGAAACGGCTATTAACAGTCTTTAAGTTATTGCCTTGGTGTCCTTATTTTCACACCAGCATTCTGGCTGTTTGCGTCCGTTTTGTAGTAGATCCTGTTGCAGTCCATGATACCTCTCCACCCACTCGTGGTGTTGCAGACACTGCATCCTCGTGCCAGTTTTTGTACGCAGCCAAAGCTCCATTTTCATAAACACCGGTGTATATGCAGTAGTGCTGGGCGGTATGACCAAAAATGTGTATCCACGGTATTTTGTAAGATTCTGGCGGGATCGCGGTATTCTTTTTCCATGCATTAACGCCAACCGGCCGGCAGCGAGCGGTGTACAGCTGTTTGTGTGGCGTGTCTTCCTCTCTTCTTGTTTCCTTTTACCTACATTCCCCTGGGTCCTAAGTCCCTCCATGTACAGCTTCTTATCGCCCTCTATGTACCAACGTACACTTATAACAAATACCACACATATTACGGTAATCAGCGTTGCATATGTGTCTGACCAAAATACCAAAAAAAGCAAAGGAAAATGATTCATTGAAATCATTTTTTTTGAGTTTTTAAAGTGTTTTTGTTTGGAATATGTATATAAGCATATCATTTAGTTATCGCTACTGAGAATTTAACAAACATAAAAACATGACGTAGATAGGTTTGCAGTTTTCACGGTGTAAATTTCAGATTGCATCTATTACACACATGAAAATAACTCACGTTTTCTGCTACCACCAGCGGCAACAACAGTGGCTCCAAACTCGCAAAACGTCGGATTTTTTAAAACCAAAACACTTCCAAACAGCAGACCCAGCTCCTCTCTTGGGCACAGACTCTATCGGTGCATCTCCGGTCTGTCTTTGTTCATCATGCATCGCTCTGTCCTGTTCGGTAATGTAACGTTACTGTAGCGACGGAACCTTTCTCAGCTGTTAACAGACTGTTGTGCTACCGGGCTAGCTAGCGAGCTGTACCCAGCATGCAGTTCGGCGGTGAAATTTTATAAATGTACAATTATTAGTGTTACAAACGGTTGTGTCGTGGTGTTTTTCCCTGTTAAAGAGTGATAGTTGTGGGTTATTAATTGTTGTTAAAAAGTTATAACCATGACGAGGGGTCCCTCTCATTACACTTAAGACAACTAGCTCCGACTGTAGCGCTCATAGCGGCGAACAATATATTTTGCTGCCTGTTGAAGAGTGACAGCAATTGTTTCGGCTATGCACCGGTATGACGGTGTGTGAAAAATGAATATCATACGAAAAATTATACCGTTTGAGCCGGTATACCGCCCAGCACCAATATGCAGGTGTCTAAATGGCAAGGGTTTTTCGTAGCCTAACCTTGATTAGAAAAACCACAAACGTACAAAGAGTTACTGGAAAATGGGAGTAGCCGGCAACATGAGACAACATGTGCATGCAGAGGCTCATCACGCGAGGTTATTGTTATGTTTGTGACTCAGTCTGATGTCGGTATGCTGCGAACCTGCTTTACAGGAAGAGCTTTGCAGTCACGATTATTGGTTATGATTGTTACTGTGACGAAGCTGGTTTGCATGGCTGACACTGAAGCATAGAGGAGAGGTCTGCCTGAGCTCATGTGGTCAGTTTAGGGACAATAAAGATGCTTTTTAGTAGAGCCCGACCAATACGGGATTTTTCGGGCATATGCTAATTCGAAGATGCGTAATTGTATGACCGGTTAAGGTCAGCCAGTCATGTTTCCCATAATATGAACTGTAATAACGTTGGTAATTCCACAACCTTTCCTCTGGTGCAGGGGTGTCAAACTCATTTCCACTCTGGGCCACATCAGCATCACGGTCGCCCTCAAAGGGCCGGTTGTAAATGTAAGACTGTATAACTAACTTCTCCTAAAATATTGTTAAATAACTCTCTCTGCATTTGATTATTGTTTATTCAAGTGTACAAATATTGTACATGCAGTTATATAAATGAAAAAATGATATTTAAACACATTTCGGTTGTTATAACAAATCATTTTAATTGAGGGTTAAGAAACCCACATGACTCTATCAAAGATCAAACTATTAAAGAAAATAACAAAGACAAATATCAAACACAAGTTATGACAATAACTTTGTTCAAAGCTGTTTGTGTCACCTCTCCACATCACTAATGTTCCTCCCTGTCGTCGTCCTGTGCATGGCAGCTACATCCAAGAGCTGCTCACTGAGAGTCAGGTCTGATGAACATGGATAGATGATGTAGCCGTGTTGTCTGTGCTTTCATCAACAGATAATTAAAAACACAAGTACCTGCTCGTCTCTTAGCTGCTGTGTTGTTAGATTGCTGCTAGTTCATGAACTCGGTCTGCGATGGTGTTTCTTCACAAACTGACATTTGTAAAAGTCTGTATCTGGTCGGCGCTCTGCTCACATACCTTCAGCATGCACTGGGCTGTAGCTGTGTAAATATATTCTGCTGTGATTGCAGTCTGCCTTTTAATTCTTGGACAGTTTGATGTTTTTCTTGGAGGCTAAATTTAGCTCCGTGTTTGGTGTCAAAATGCCGACGTGAATTGTATCCTTCATCACCGACACGCCTCATAACACAGAAGACAGACCCGTTTTTCTCCTTGAAGCACAAACATGTATTTGTTTTCACATCTTTCATTACATTTTCTTCCCTCTGCATCAATTTTTCTCTTCGTGGACATTTTGGGATTATTTGTCGATCTTTTTCAATCGTTGGAAAACCGCTTTACGGGCTGTTGCCTCTCCTGTCCACCTGTTGTGATATGCTATCTCATAATTTCAACTTTCTATCTCATAATTTCGACCATGGGGATACTTTTATTTTCAAGTCTAACTTTTAATTATTTTTCCAAAAAAAAAAAAAAAATCTTTTTATTTAAAAAAAAAAATTTTATTTGCTGGCGGATTCGCGGGCCACATAAAATGACGTGGCGGACCAGATTCGGCCCGCGGGCCTTGAGTTTGACACATGTGCTCTAGTGCAATCACCGGGTTACTTGTCCAATACTTTGGTTTGTGACCACATACTTCTCCAAACGTCTTAGCTGTCCGTGGAGTTTAGCACCAATTAGTAGGCCGGTTTCTTTGATTCTTACATGACCTCGATCATAATTGCTTTCCTTGCTATTGCCTATTGTTGTTCACATGCCTGCTTGTTTACATGAGAACATTTTAGCCAAAATTATGTCAGAATACAGCAGTGTTTTCACCTCCATAATACGTTTTGGGCATTGTGCAGACATTGTTAATTTTTGTTTACAGAGCCCAAGAGTTCATTATTATTTTGGTTGTGTGGCTTTGTTTTGTTTAATTATAAAGTTTTTGTAATGGTGACATGCCTATTCCAATTGCTGAGGCTATACTTGCATTATTATGCTGTTAAATTATCATTATATTAGTGGCATAGATGGTGTTAAAATGACAAACATTGTTTATCTCTGGGACAATATATGGCCCAACGACAGTATTGTGACAGCCCGACCAATTAGCTAATGCTAGCCTGCTAACACACTAAACTAAGATACAGTTCCTCCTTGCACCGCTCGCCCGGCTGTAGACTGGTACTCTTCTCCGTAAGGTTGAGGTTGAACTTATTTGCTGATGATAGTAATAATAATAACTTTATTTATATAGCACCTTTTAAAAACAGAGTTTACAAAGTCCTTTGACAGACAAAGCAGCAAAAGCAATAATAACAATAACAGAAAGCTCAGTGAGACAGTAATAATTTCAGTCACCTCTCTCTCCTATAATCCCTTTGGCTGCGGATATTTATTAACTGTATAATAAGTTTTCCTGCTTAATAAGAGCTGAAGCGTGTTTTAAAATGGACGTGTAAACAGACGTGTATTTAAATATTGTGGGGGTAGTAGCACTGTGTTGTTGTTTTCATCTCATTCTGGAATATTTGGACTCTCTCTTTGACCTTCTTCTGGCTTATAACGTGTGCTTGTGTAAGCCGAGACCGAAACCCGGCGAAGGAGGAGCCTCGTCTGAGAGGCGTGGGCTGTGAGGCGTGGGCTGTTCCGTCTTTTGACATAATTGTATGGTTGAATACTTTGCATCATCAAAGGAACTGGTTTGTCAGTTGTTTTTTTAAGCACATGCATGGGGGCGGGTGTTCTATGGCCTGTTCAAACTGCACCACCTTCTCCTCGATCACACCTGAGGACCACGTGCACGCGTCTTTGCGTCATTTAGCAGCAAATCTGATAAGATCCTCTTTATCCTTTGAACATGTTAATATGACAAAGACCTGCTGCCTTCAAACAGGTTTGCTTGAGCCGTGCTCAAGGTGAAGAGGAGGCGGAGGTGAAGTATGATACACATTGTTTTTACAGATGTTTATCCAAGTAAAAATGTTGGCAGGGTGCACACTCCACATCTGGAGTGAGTCCCATCTCTCTTATCCTTATCTGATACCTGTGAAGGGACGGCCTGCTGATTCTGTCACTCGCGCCAATGAAATTTCAGCGTTGCATGCCGTCCTTATCTTAAGTGTTTTATCTGCTATTCTGGATTTATTCAAATGGTATGTCAATTACTCACCCTGTGTTACCTTGAACGCTTGAAGGAAACTCTGTATTTCTCCGCATGCCTCTTCGTGAACTAAGACTTGCGCGTTAAACAAAAGCAAAACCATATCAAAACGCTTGTTTACAAACTCTGTGATATCCGAGTCTCGTTCTTCCAGTTTTACCAGGCTTACTACTTCCCAAACACCTTACTATTTATAACACTTCCGCATAAAGATCTGAGACAGTTTACCGGCATGTTGTGTCTTGGGTGTCGTCCAACTCCAGGTGGTTAGCTTGGTCGATTAAATCTGTGAGAGGGACAGACTTTAGAAAAGACTGATGTGTGTGTGCGTGTTGTTCGGGTTGTTTGTTGACGAGGCGTTATAATTATGAAAGGTGAAGCCACGTAACATGGAACTTTGACGACTGGAAGTACAGCACCACTTAAAGTTAAGTGTTTCACATCTGGAAACATGGTCTGTTCATAAATCGTGGTCGTCTGTGCAGTAGAAAGACGCTTTATCTTTTTGAAATGCTACACGACTGGAGGAAGAAGGGCCCGTGAACAACCGAACAACCGAAGAATGCACTGGGCAACCGATTGTTGCGATGATCCACTTTCACGACGAATGAACGACGAAAAGAAACATCTGCTGCATCGCATACTTACATTGTTCCCTCTTCTCCGTTCTCGTCTCCTAGTCGGAGGCCAGTAGGCTTCTTCTCCCCGCACCTGAGATGTTGCCATGTGATGGAGCGACCTCGGAGCCATAAGCCCACCACCACCTCTGCTCCATCATCTCCACTCCAAGCTGTTTGCTCACCGCTGAGATCTCACCCCCCCCCCCCCCCCCCCCCCTTACTCCCTTTATCTTTGCGCTGAGCCCTGGACAAGGCCAACCACATGACTCACCCACTGGAGCCCTAGATCAAGTAAGTAAGTACGACTGCCGTACGTCTCACTCTGAAGCCACGGGTGAACACTGATGCCTCGCACAGCCCAGCGAGTATTTTCGAGAGGTTGTCCTTTTCACTGAATATTCCTCGAATACTATTATCGTGTTATTTACTTCATCGACTGGCAATGCATTTGTTATTATTTTAGTGTGTGTACTGCGCCTCTCGCTAAGGCTTAAGGCCATGCTTGTCTTGGGAGTGAACAGAGGTCAATATTTAGTCTTCAGAGAAGTGAAGCGAGACAAAAGGAGCTGGTTAATGTGCACACGTGTGCACTGTGTGTGCCTGGACGTGTTCTGTAATGTTGCTAATGGGGCGGCAACTAACGATTGTTCTGATCTGTTCCGTCTGCTTCGATTAGGCGTCTCGTCTATGTATAAATAATGTGACGGTGAAAATAGTAGGTAACATCATCTTATGTATTGTTTTTTAAGAACACCAATCAAAAACTCCCAAAATATTCAATTTACATATTTATAAAAGAGAAAACCGCAGCAAATCTTCACATTTGACAATAGCTTTTGCGGCTCCAGACAAATTTTATTTGGTGGAAAATAGAGCAAAATGGCTCTTTGGATAGAAAAGGTTGCCGACCCCTGTGTTAAGATTTACATTTAAAAAATAAATATGCTAAAACTTTGGACACTATCAAGTCATGAAAAAACAGACCGTGGGTTAGAGGGTTTATTTGTTTTATTCCGTACTTAAAACAGAGTGCATAACTGGCTGCATTTGAAATGGTCTCATCAAAGACTTAATGGTATATCAATTTAATTTTGGAGAGGCCCAGTTAGTCCAGGAGAGATAATAACTCTCTCACTGGCCTCTTTGCTTTATCCCCCTGTGCTGCTGTGCACTCTGAGACTTGAGGCCCCCAACACTGGCCGCATGGCTCTGAACATCCCAGCATGTGTGACTCAGCCTCCAGTAGCGTTTCACGAGTTGAAGTGAAGACACTCGCACTTTAAATCACACAGGGACCAGGAGAGTTCAATAAATGATCAATATTCATGTGTGAATTATCAGTCTGGCAGAGAACGTGTTTGAGATTGAAAATGCTCTGTGAAAAATGAGCAATGACACACACACACACAGAGGAAGGCAGACATGCCTGTCTAAACAAATGACGTCATACGGTCATATTCATCATTTTACTGATATATTTATGGGTGTATTTAGTTTCTATTGATGGGATCTAGAGAGTACATATTCTTCTGTTCCCAGAAGGCAGACAAAGGACACTTCCCCCTTTTATTGAGCAATGTAAATACTTTTACATTTAGGTTATACGTACTGCATTATTTACGAAGGCTCATTTTCCTCATATATTATACTACATCTCACATTTCTGCTCCCATTGCATCACAGATGAGCAAAGTGACTATGGGCAGCAGTCCACTGGCTATACACAAAGGAGTCTGGCGTAGTGTGTGTGAGTTGTGTGTCGTCCAAGGTAATCTCTTGCTCTTTGGTAAACATCCTGGATCTGGGTGTACACAGATGGTGGGAAACAATGGGCTGGAACTTGACAGGGTTTTCATTGGAGAAGGCCGGGACTCTTAAAGGACAACACCAGTGTTCACAAATCAGAGTATGCGTGCATTACTCATGCCCAGCTTCCATCGCATTCCGTAATGTTTCTAACATTGTCCCAACTCCTTTTAATGTCACAGTATGAGACTCTACTTGTATAGGCCTTGTCAGAGTGAGAGGTTATCCATTGATATGCTGTATCCCCGATAAACACATTTTCCTATAAATTCTTCACAATAAAAGCCCCCCACATTATTTAGTTATTCAAAAGCTTTTATTCTGAAGCAGCAAAAAGTTGTTTCGAGAAAAGATTCGTCAGCCGCCATAAAAATAATTAGGCGATTACTAATTCATCATTTTAAAATGAGGTTTCAGCTTTATATTTGTGAATAATCACTGGTTTTCCTGGTATTCTATTACAGTAGATTGAATATATTTGGGTTTGGACAGTTGGTCGGATAAAACAAGACATTTGAAAGTGACACCTTGGACTCCCTTTGAACTATAATGGTTCATTGTAGTCTTTAAAGTTATTTTTAAACATGATAACTTGCTGCTTCCTTGCCTTACATTATAGGAATTTGAACATCTCTGGGTTTTACAAAAGCAATTTGAAGATGTCAACTTTAGGAATTGTGGTTGTCATTTTTTTTGACGTTTTTAAAGATTCATTAATTGATAGGATAATCACATTTATTGATAATTGAAACAACAGTTGCAGCCCTGATTGTGATGGGAACGTTCCACTATTTTCTGACGTCACTGATTCATTTACAGTGAAGGTGTTGCAGCCCTGATCACGTTTGCGTTCGTCTTTGTCATTGTTTTTCACGTGCAGACTTTCAATATGAGTCTGCTGCGTCTTAATTAATACACAACAATAACATGTCACGGTGAGGCAGACGTAGCACCGTTACAGTGACGGCAGTGTGACATACTGTCGATGATGTGAGTGGTGTGAGAGAGTTTCCGTGCATAACAAATGCTTTTAAAAGTATTCCAGGCTACATTTTGTGGTTATTTAATGGCCAGATCAGAATTTGGGAGCAGCCTTTTCCTGAATACATGTGCATAAAGCAGCGTGGGGATTTTTGTTGCAAATTGCGATACGGCCGACTGCGGACAGGAGGCTGACCTGTCGGTGTCTGTGAAGGTGTGACCGACTTCATAACTTTTAGTTTTTCTGTTATTGTCAGCACTTCCCATCGAGGTTTCACACTTAAAAAAAAAAAAAAAGCATCTGCCGCATTAAAGACACATTTCTGTTTTTCATTTCTATGTACTCCATGTGAAGCCCAGACGCGGCGAGCATTGTCTGACCACAGCAAACGAATGGCGCAGACCAGGAAACAGCAGGGCCTCTCGCAGTGACAGGGTTGTGTGAGAGACTGCAGGCAGATGGTAACAAACACAGCGCGCCGAAATTATTCACAGACTGCAGGGAGTGAATGAATGCAGCTGGAAGCATGAACACATTTACCTTTCAACCCCGACGCTTCGCGACCTTGTTTATTTATTTTTCAGCAGCTCTTTATCACACTGTAGAGATGAGTTAGTTCAGGGAAAACCGACACTTCAGTACCTTGAACTCATGACAATATTTAGCCTTACTCACCGCTACCGTAGCTTTTATTGAAGCACTTCTCTGAGAACGCTTCAAGGAACTAAGAGATGATGCAGCAGGGGTCTCAACTGTCTATTAATGCAGCTGCGTCAATTAAATAGTCTTTACCGGTTTTCACAATTTTGAGGTATGAATCCTTTTAAATATCAATGAAGCTTTGCTTGTAAGGATCACACATACAACAGCAGAGGTATAAATAATAAAGCTGACCGGGCCTTATCAGAGGACCTCGGGCTACGGGCTGGAAGCTCAGCCAGGTCCACGCAGTCGCGGAGCCTTATGAATCTAGATTAGAACAAGCTTCTTGGATGCATTTACAGACATCAGATAGCTGCTCGATCCAAGACGCACAAAGTGACGACTAAGTGTAAATGAAGGCAGCCGCACTGCTGCATCACTGTAAATACAAACAATCTTAATCAATATTTTACTTTAAAACAATAATTCCATTTAAATCTTTCCACACAGAGAAAAAAAATCTGTCAGTTGACAATGAAATCCAAACTGCATAATAAATAATTGCTCCCTTTTTGATATCTCTTAAAATAATTCATATTTTAATGTTCATACTAGAGTAATATGAGGTATTATATTGGGAGGGAACCCGCTGACATTATGAGCACTGGTCAAACACAGTGTTGCTTCATGGTGATTGCGCTCCAATACTCCACCTGTGTTCATGCAGCTAAAGAGTTCATCAACTTCATTTATGTTCATGATGCTGCTTTTTTCAAGAAGGGCACGGTCGGGATGTGGAAAACAAAGCCGGCTACCATCGAGCGGAATGACTTGATCATCAGCACTCACCAGGTCGGAGGAACTGTTGTTGATCAGGTACACGATGTCGACGGCTCGTTGCGCTGCATGAACGCCGAAGCCATCGACCGCGCACGAGCCACGTTTCCCTCGTTGCTTCTAGGAAACCCGATTGATTGGCATGTTTTCTGGATGCTAAATTAAATCAACAGAGCAGCTGGTGTTGCCTGGTGCGTCATGAAATGTAATGGTAATCCTCTATGTGGTACTGTCTTCAAACATTTAACGACCCAAATAATTAATGCATTCATCAAGAAAATAATGGGCAGATTAGCTGACAACGCCATCTTGTGACGTCCCCAGGTGTGTCCAACGGCGGTAATTATACTCCAGACAAAGTCCTGGAGAGAGAGCCCAAAAACAGCCAAAAACACGCCAAAGAAACATCCTGTTGGTATCCGAGAACAAGCTGTTTTATTGATAAATTATAACAAGTGCTACTCGAGGGTTGCTAAATCTTGGATCGATTGTGTGATTCTTGCCTCTTACTCTGGCTAAACACCAGTCGGTTTAATGAAAATCTCGCAATTGACTAAAACACTTCAGTGGGTGAACAGAGGCCGGAACATCCACACACATCCAGGGACCACTGGTCTTTATGGCGCACGGTGTTTCCTGCAAAGCTTATGTTGATAAGTCGCTTTGCAGCACCCGACACCGTGACAATGGCTGCTTGTTTTGTGCGGTTAACCCCTGAATTTGAAACACTTTGTGCGTGTCTGTAGTTTATTTGTGTATGTTTATGATTTACGGATTGTTATTGACAAGACAGAAAGGATGTGGTTTTACAGATCAAGAGACTTGAGTCCATCCTGATGTGCTCAAGATTCAATTTAAGGCTTTTAGACTCGGGGAAAATCTTTAAGGAACCTGATTTTAGTCAACAGGCTATGAAATAAGAAACCCCGCCTGTCTCTACAGTTTGCTGAACACGACAGAACTTCACCTCCTTTACTGCTTTTTGTGGATTTGTCTGAGTATATGGATGAATGGAATGGTCTTAAATTCAGTTTTTGATGGCATCCAAAGGGTTTTAACGTAACTATTTGACCTGATGGATCGTGCACGGACCCCGTGGACTCTTCCTCTTCACGCGGTGGGCTTCGTCAAATGTTGCACCGTTGCCTGTTGCCACGGTTACCCTCTCGACGCAGCGAGAGAGGTGCAGGCGGTCGACTTAGCAGATAAAAGAACGGGCATGAGTCCATTAAGGGAGATGGAAGAGGGATATTAGAGACATAAGAGACACAATATTACAGAGGCTTTTTAAAATATATATATAATGCAAATCCACAACATGCATTCCCACAAACTACAGAGGAAATGTCTATAGAGGCGATTCAGTAACAGCAGGCAGGTTTGTTGCAGAGCTTTATGTTACTTTTTGCGTCCAAATACCAAATGTTATGCAGTTTAAATGTTATGCAGTTTAAATGTTATGCGTAGGGCTCGACTGAATGTCATCTTTTTACATTCCAAGCGTCTTTTTGAGGTTTTCAAATGAAGCTTCAAATGTCTGCCGTCATATTGTACGACGTCGTCACCCTAAAAAAAAAGGAGAGAAAATAAATCTGATTTTGTGTTGCTGTGCTGGATGGCTGCCAGATGATCCTGTTAATACAGGTGTGAGCGGGAGAGCAAACCGGTTTTTACTGTTCTGAAAGCCTAAATGCCAACAACAAGGAATTCAAACTGAATATTTCTTTCGAGATAAACAATGTCGTCAATATCTTTTTTTATATCCATATATTTTGAATCGCTCTGGGATTATTGGAAACGTTTGGATCGCAGTCAGAATTCAGAAACAATGCAGCAACCACTGAAACCTTATTCTACAAATAGTGTAATGCTGAACGTATTAGTGTCGCCTCATCTTTTATCTACAACTGGGCTGAAATAACGGGTTTAAGCACAAGGAACAGACCTGGCAATAACACGTTATGCAAGAAGCTTTAAACTGTTGGGTACAGCCCCAATAAAGATTGCTGCAGCTAGAGTTACTGTTACTATACTTCCAATGATCGGCAGCTTTCATTCTTTTGCCTTTTTGTGCGTCAATTCTGACATCACTGTTTTCTTTCTTCATTTTTATCTATGGAGAGTTTTGTGAAAGTGTCGACTGTATGCTTGTATTTGTGTCTTTAATTTAGAGACACAGTTGTGGTCCGTGTGCAACTGTTTACAACCCTAAAAAATAAAAAAAACGTATCTTTTGCTTTTCTGTTTTTGTTCTGCTGAACTGTGACCTCAAACCAAAATTCAAATGAGCGGTAAATGTTGTGATCCTTACCACGAACATTGTGCCGTATAATAAATACATTTCGATGCCCCGCTGTACAGTTTCATCAACGTATTCAAAGATGGTGTCGCTGGGAGTAGTGACAGTTTCAGTAGCTACTTAACACTTGTGTGTTTTGGGAAA
This sequence comes from Melanostigma gelatinosum, assembly GCF_949748355.1. Taxonomy (NCBI): domain Eukaryota; kingdom Metazoa; phylum Chordata; class Actinopteri; order Perciformes; family Zoarcidae; genus Melanostigma; species Melanostigma gelatinosum. The sequence goes on along the minus strand of NC_136652.1, from coordinate 7,908,564 downwards.
CCGACTGAAGTACTTGCTCTAATGAAATGGAACATTCCATTAACGACCTTTCCTTGCCGTACCGTGTGTTCTTCCTCTACAGGTCAGTTAAAGCTGAAAATGAGCGCAGTAGGGGAAAACCCCTTGGACCCTGCCACGCCGGACTCACGCAAGAGGAAGGGCTCACCATGTGACACATCGGGGCAAAGGTAAACACCCGGCCTCCGACCTCGTTCTGATACCGACACTGTTTACAAACATTACAGAAATACAACTCTAACGTGACCGGAAATGTTAACTCGGGGTACTTGGGGGGGCCCAATAGCTGGTGTAACAGCCCAGCTAGCATTTCTACAGCAGCTACATGCGGCTGCTGACCTGCACATACACTCGGCAGCGTCCTCTCCCTCCCTCCCTCGGTCACCACGCCTGTGTGTTCTGGCAGGCCAATGCACTGACCTACTTTTTCTGTTGTCACTCACTCTCTCACACACACACACACACACACATTCCTATTTTTCATGTTTACCACATACCTTGCTGCAACTCGTCGGTTTGGAAATGTGTTATTGAATCTGGAGAATATTGTCCAGGCTGTGCATAGACTCTGAAGTTAAAGGCAGATTTAAGTTGCCATGTTTTTTTACTTACGGCAACTTTCTTGTTTACGTATCGCAGAAACAAATCACAAGCAGCCGGTTGAGAAACCACGGCACTTTTTACAGCACATTGTGATGTTACTTAAAAATTTCCCAACTCTGAAACTGATCATTTAAACCACCTGTTTGAAAAAGAAACAAACTGTCGTGAGCAGACGTTCAAATGTTTAATTTACATTAAACGGCACCATGTTAAGACGGACTTGAACAGAAGTATCAGGAGATCAAGTAAAGATCAGGTCTGCTACAGATTATTTTCTTCTTCATTTTTAGAGTGTCGGTAATCAGCAAAATAATAATCACAACTCCTCAGAGCTCACATCTCTTCTTTTGTCAAATTAGAGCTTGACGGGTTTCTGTTTTGAGCTTATTGCAGATATATTAGTATCGATGTATAAGTTGCAAATAAATAACAAAATAATGTTGGTGGCGATTTGGAAACAGTGTCTTTGTTACATTGTTGTAGATTGTTACCAGATAACACTGGACGTTTTCAGTTCATAGTACATGATCTTAGTCACAGTTCTCTATTGAAACGTACATTTAAAGGACCCTGATCACATAATAGTGATGCCTCCGCGGCAGTCCTGGCCCGAGTTTGCGGTTTGTCTGTCCGTCCCGGTCGAGTGAACGGGCTCTCTTTCTCCGCAGTGTGGAGAAGCGGAGACGGGAGCTGGAGTGCCGCTACATCGAGGAGCTGGCTGAGCTGCTGTCGTCCAACATGGGCGACATTGCCAGTCTCAGTTCCAAGCCCGACAAGTGCCACATCCTCAAGAGTACCGTGGACCAAATCCAGCAGATGAAACGGCGTGAGCAGGGTGAGGACACGCACACGCACAATGGACTGATTTGCGAAAGGCTGAACCAACTATGCTGCTTTGAAGACGTTCGCATGCTTTAGATTTGCGGTGCGAGAAAGACATTCTTCCCAACAAATATTTTTTTTGTTCTGCAGCCTTTACAAAGGTTTTCTGATTTGCGTTTGTTTACCCCCGACAGAGAAAGCAGCTCTTCTGTCTCCGGATGATGAAGTGCAGAAGAGCGACATCTCCTCCAGTAGCCAGGGGCTGGTGGAGAAAGAGGCGCTGGGGCCCATGCTGCTTGAGGTGAACAACACACACACACACATTTACTCACCACCACCATCGCTGGGATTTTTACTCCCAACTCAACACACACAGATTTTTTTTTTTAAATTAATGAGTTACTCCTCTTCCTCTCCTCATTTTAGGCCCTTGATGGGTTCTTCTTCGTCGTCAACCGGGAGGGCCGCATCGTCTTTGTTTCAGAGAACGTGACGAGCTACCTCGGATACGCCCAGGGGGAGCTGATGACCTCGAGTGTCTACAGCATGCTCCACGTGGGAGACCACAATGAATTTGTTCGCAATCTGCTGCCCAAAAGCCTGGGTGAGTGAGCCGGGACTGTGGGTTTTAACTCGGTATGCGTGAATCTGCTATCCAACACTTTATATCATCGGTGTAAGACGCCAACATTTGTTTTTTTAAAGATATTTGGTAATTGCATTTTCGGTGTCTTTAAATTTGACAGTTTCAATGCTGACGACCCTGTTAAGGAGATCAGTATTGGCAAAGTCCATAATACGGATGATTAACGGAAAATACTGTAGCTAAAGCACATTTGAAGAGCCATGAAGAAAGGCAGCGTGATGAACTATGAACAGTTTGAATGCATTCAGATATAAATGCTCTTCACAACGCTGAAGAATGTTCCAGGAGAGCGAAGAAACGGTATGTCAGTGGAGAGTGTGTGTGGGGGAGTTTGAGGAGCGAGGGAAGAGTGAAACACTGTTTCTTCCCTGTGATAATGTTGTTTTAATTCTTAGCCGCAACCTCGAGAATCGCTGATGATAAAGAAAAATGTAGGGGGGCCTGTGTGGGATCGTATGAGGACAATAGATAAAGGAGGGCACTAGGCGCCACGGTTGAGCCGTTGTATTGTTTTGATCTTGTAATCTCTTTTAATGTTGTGCCAGCCACTACAGCTCTTCCTTCTTCTCAGAGAGGGAGATCTTTAAAAACACACTCTTGTAGAGAACTAGACACAAATATCAGTTACGCCACCTCAGTAACACAGGAGGGTCCTTCAGCACATCTGGGTGTGATTTTTATGGCGCTGTAACGACCCAAAAAGAAAAATTTTAATGGGCGAAATTAGGAAATACCACTTTTCACAATGTTGTGTGTAACATCTGCAAGTCTGCTGCGTTCTGTTTGATCCCGGAGTGATTACTCACTCGACAGAATTGGCATCTTCCAGCAGCCTTGGAAGAAAAAGGAGAAAAAAAAACATCAAATGAGACGAGAGGAGATTTAGCAGGAACTGTGTTGGACTGGGCTCAGTGGGCTTCACAGGACAGCGGGTGCTCGTTTCACAATAGCCATTTTGCGAGCATTGCTTAGACGCAAACACACAATTTATTTACCGTGTATTTGCGAGTCCTACGTGGCTTTTGTAAGCTTGTGCATGGATTGCAAGTAGGGGTGTAACGGTACGCGTATTCGTATTGAACCGTTCGGTACGAGGCTCACGGTTCGGCACGCATGACGAACCGAATACGTTTGAAAAAAAAAAAAAAACTTTATTTAACCAGGTAGTCCCATTGAGATTAAAAATCTCTTTTGCAAGCTGTAAGTAACAATACTACATAACATTAAGGAGCAGTTTTAGTTTTTTATGCTTATGTGTTGCTAAGAAGACACCCCAGAAGATGGGTCACTCAGGTATAGTTCCATCATTGTTCAAAGTCAAAGAATAACTTCATGATATTAGTTTTAATGAATAAATATATTTTAAAATCAAGTACATTTCTCTGGCATTTATAGTTTTCTACTGTACCGAAACGTACCGAACCGTGGCTCCACTGTATCGTACCGAACCCAACCGTGAATTTTGTGAACCGTTACACCCCTAATTGCAAGTATAGCGTTTGCTTTAAATAGTGTGTTTAATGTTCGAAAACAAGCGCACGGGGAGATTATCTCATGTTAAAAAGTGTTGTGAAACAGACCCCAGGACCCAGAACATTCTAGTGCAAACAGAGTATTGATGGCAAAAAAGGAATTTCCAACAATTTTTCTTCTTTTAAATCAAGGGAAACAAAAACACTTGATCTGATCATGGTGACCTAGACTTGTCTACTTGATTTATATCAAGATACCACATTAAGTATTTTATTGTGTACCAAACAATCCTTCCTCATAAAACATTTACAAAACCTTTCTTCTTCCCTGCCTTTGCTGGCGCACTTCTACATTTGTTGGCCCAATACGGCCACCAGTAAATCAGTAGAATCGTGCGAAACCAAAGGCAGCCATGTGTATTGCATCACTGAATAAAAACCGGTGGCCAGCTCATAAAAACATAATCCACAGGGTTAACATATTCCCAAAGGGGAAGTATTTCTCTTTAGCTTTGATTAAAACCGTAAATTGTCATTGATTTTAAACTGCTGTGTTTATTGTCCTCTCTGTCTAGTAAACGGCGTGCAGTGGCCACAGGAGCCCGGCCGAAGGAACAGCCACACCTTCAACTGCCGCATGCTGAAGAGGCCACCGGACGAGTTGGATTCAGAAAACCCGGAGGCTCGGCAGCAATATGAGATCATGCAGTGTTACACCGTGTCCCAACTACGGACCATGCAGGAGGAGGGGGAGGGTACATGCAAACACACACACTCGCACAATGACTACACGCGGTGTGCAGGCGCTCGGTCTTAAGGTTGTACAGTTATTCAAATCAATACGGAGGATTTAAGCAAGTGAAGCTGATCATAATATGATATCTTTATACTGTTTGCGCTCTTGTTTCACCTTTCTTTCTGAAAAGGCCTAGTTCTATGGATACTTTATATTTATAAGACAGAATATAGATTTATTTTTGTATGCCGTAAACATGGGCTGTGTTGCATTCTTGCAGGGCGTTTTCATATTTTCTTGTGGAGCCGTTGGTGCAATGGCCTTGATAAGAAGTGTGGTGTAGTTCCTGCATTGCAGATTTACTCTGCTGTTGAGCTCTGCCTGCTTTTATTCATTTTGATAAGACCTGGCGCTCGCGGATTGTGGAATTGTACTCGCAGTATCCGACGTCATCCTACTGTTGTGTAGGTTTTGAGTCCCAGCATCTGTTGTTTGCATGACACAATTCCAAGCTGTGATCAACTTCTCCTTTATACAGCGGAACCAAAATGATCAGATTTTTGATTTGTTGTCATGTAATTTTTTTCACCACCTAAGGATATTATAAAAAATATACATTTAGTATTTTGTGTGAATTAGAGGGTTGAGGTAAACTTTGATCATTGTGGTATCATAGTCTTCCTTTTTACCCGTTACGCTTTCTTTCTTTTTTGTTTGTGGCATACTGTACCAGCCACACACACACACACACACATACCTCACCACTCGTGTCCTCTCTTTCCTCAGACCTGCAGAGCTGCCTGATCTGTATTGCCTGTCGGATACCTCGCGCCCAGCCTTTCAGCACAGAGTCGTTCATCACCAAGCAGGACCCCACAGGTTAGGAGCCGAGGATCATTTACTGTCATTATGCAAAACAGGGTCGCACAACGAACCGCAGTTGCGGCCCATTTGCTAAACAAGAAAACAGCAGTTCATTCCTGTACTACATTATTGTGAATGTGCATCAGGAAGGATGCAAACAGCAGCAACAAAACAAGTATCTGGGCTGATAATAGATCCTACATCTTAACAGTAAATGCTCTACATCAGGGAATAACGGGTCATCACCTTCGACTGTTTGAGCACCAAGCATCATCGCTGTAAACAGAGTGCGCCTCCTCTCGTCCCCGGCTACTACAGATTTTGAAATCTGTGCAGACTGACCGTGTGTGTGTGTGTGTCGTACTCTCCTCCAGGGAAGATCATCTCCATAGAAACTAGTGCTTTGCGAGCGACGGGCCGGCCTGGCTGGGAGGACCTGGTCAGGAAGTGCATCTTCGCCTTCTTTCAGACGCAGGGCAAAGAGCCCTCCCACGCCAAGAAGCTGCTGCATGAGGGTGAGCAGCCACGATCGATTGTTCAGCTTCACTGCCAGAAATCATTGACAGGCTCGCTGCCAGCTTTGTCATGGTTACCACAGTTTCAGCAACTACTCGTGGAAACTGCTCGTAGTGATCACACCTGTCCTGGTCAACGTGATCACTACGAGCAGATGGTTATTACAGCTGGTTTTGTTTTTGTTGTCACAGAGATTACACCGTCTTAGCTGACATTGGGATATTTATTACATTAATACAAAGTTATGAAAGAACAGCTTCACTACCTACTGGCCCGCTGGCGATCCTTCTGCCTTTTCCCTCACTAAGGGCTCGCATTGGGTGAGGTTTTGCCGTTTTTCGGCCAGCTCTGTGCCACTGCAGCGGGAGCGGTGCATGCCGATGAATGGCGCCCTTTGACCGGGGCGCCTCGCACACCCGGTGAGCGGCGTGGAGCGAGGTGGTCGCTGTTCATCTGCATGTGCTGCGCTGCGGTGGCATGGACCCAGTCGAGGATCAGCACAGTTTCTTTTGGTGGCCTAACGTAACCAGGCATTACCAATCCACGTCATCAGGGCGGCTTCACTGGCTTCTGTCCCAAGCTTTTTGATCCATATAAGTAACTGTGATCACTGTAACTGGTCTCCACTGTACTTCCAAACCATTATAATACAGTAAATTAAAGTCTTAAAGCCAGCAACTGCACTGCAACAACATCAAAATCCTTTGTTCCAAAGTTGCAGTTTTTAGATGTGGATCCAGTAATCCGAACCAAAGTTAACACGAGAAGAAAGAAGAGAACGAGATGAGACCAAAGTGTAAACCCTGCGTTTGCCTCTTTCTCTTGTCCCGTGTGTGCATGCGTTGGTATCTCCATCAGTGATGACGCACGGCACCGCCATCAGCCCGTTGTACCATTTCACGTTAAGTGATGGCACCCCACTCAGCGCTCAGACCCGCTGCAAGTTCTGCTGCCCCCCCAACCCCGACGTTCAGCCCTTCATTATGGGCATTCACACTATTGACAGGTACGATCCTTTTTGTAGCTGATTTTTGCAGTTATTTTTCCACATAGTCCCCCCGGGTCACAGTTGTCTTTTCTTTTCCTCCAGGGAACACAACACTGCTAGCTCTCAGGAAAACACTAACCTCAGCCTTCCACCGGCCCTCGGCAGCCTTGCCCAAACTCCCTCCCGCTCCCCTTCCCTTCCTCCCGGCAGCAACTGGACCCAAGGCTCAGGCCTCTCCACCTCGGGCCTTCACCCCAACAACACCAACACCTCCCCCAACGGACATATTCCAGCCACACCCACAGGCTACCTGACGCCCAATCGGACCTGTGGACAGGTCAACAGCCCCTCTCCTTTGAGCGGCCCACTCATAGCAACCCCTGCCTCTTTTACGTCACCCAGGATGCCACGAGCCAGTCCTTGGTTAGGCGGAAGCCCTCGGGTACCGGGGAACCCCTTCTCTCCTTCCACACCAGGCCTCCACTCTCCAGCCGGGGAACTAAGTAGTGGAGGCAGCCTCAACAGGCAGCAGTCTGGCGGCGATGGTAGTAGTGGCGCCAGCGGTGGGTCAACTGGCTCTCTCTCCCTTTCCTCTCCTGTCCTTCAGAGACAAGCCAGTACACCCACGCGGCCTCCATCTGCAAAACCGCCAGAGGGAGGAGAAGGGGGGGGAGAGAACTCTGTTAAAGCACCTCTTCCTTCTGTCTCACAGCTGGGTAACCCCAGACTCAATCTGCTCCTGGAAATCAGTGGGACGGGAGCTGAATCTAACAACATCAGGATCCACTGCAACTCATCACCTCATCCTTCTAACCCTCATCCTGCCCCTCAGTGCCCTGCCTCTCACAGTTCTCTAACTGAACGGCATAAGATCCTGCACCGGCTGCTCCAGGACACCAGTCCCCACGATGCCTCCACCAACACTGAGGAAGGACCAAACAAAGACGACGTTGAGATCAAGAGGGAGCTGCCTGCCAGTCCGGCTCTGACCGCAGCACCTCCCAAGTCCAGCTCCAGAGAGCCACAGGACCACCAACTGCTCCGTTTTCTGCTGGACACAGACGAAAAGGTGACCATTAAAAACGTCCTTTGTATTTCTTCATTTCATTTGTATGTATTTCGGGCTCTTTTCTTTTTAATTGGAAAAGAAAATTGTGAAAATCTGTTAATGGCACAATACTAAAATAGACTGTTAGCCTTGATCTATGTGATTAAGTCTATCTTTCATTGACTTAATAAATAATAAATTCCACATTATTTCTCCTCGTGAGTCATCATGATGCCATGACAACTACTAACGGAGAAGCACTGTGTTTTCAAAGGACTTGGGGGACCTGCCTCCTCCATCTGTTCTCAGCCTGCAGACAGTGAGGGTCAAAGTGGAGAAGAGAGCCAGCGTGGATGGAGTGGTCTGCACTGGGTCCACTGTTGCAGCAGGAGGTGCTTCCAAACCGGCGGCAGTGTGCAGCAGCTCAGCGTGCACCAGCCCCAAATCAAGCCCCGTCAGAGAGCACCGCCGAAACAGCCGCAGGGACAGCCGAGACTCCACGGTACGGTTGATGTCGTGGTGATCTGTAATAAACTAAAACAGTAGTAGTAGTATCACACCAACATGACCAGTGACAGCATTGTTCTATTCGTTGAGCTTAAACAAGCAACTTATCAAGTTATATGTTTATTTTCTTGGACTTTGTCTCGACTGTAGGCTCAGCTACCAGCTGCAGCCTTTGAAGCTCACTGACCTCTGACCTTTTGTCTCGGTCCGTCTCTCTGTCACTGATCGCCTGCCACCCATTATTCTTTCATTCTTTACCCTTTTCACGCCATCCATTCTTCCATCCTGTCTTTTTCCTCATCACTATCCCCTTTTTCATTTGTTTCTGCTCCACTCTCCGTTTCCCGCCCTCAGATGTCTGGTGGCTCTGTTGACATGGACCCTCTCACCCAGCTGCTGCCTAGCCTGAGAGGCCCAAGTGGGGCCAAACAGAGCAGTGAGGATTCAACAACCCCTGGAGGAGGCCCCCAACTCCACTCTCCAGTCTCTCAGCCCCCAGCTCAGCTCCAGTCCCCCTTGCCTCAGCTCCAGTCCCCCCTACCTCAGCTCCACTCCCCCTTGCCTCAGCTCCACTCCCCCTTGCCTCAGCTCCACTCCCCCTTGCCTCAGCTCCACTCCCCCTTGCCTCAGCTCCACTCCCCCTTGCCTCAGCTCCACTCCCCCTTGCCTCAGCTCCACTCCCCCTTGCCTCAGCTCCAGTCCCCCCAGTCCCTTCCCCAGTTGCAATCGCCGTCACCCCAGCGCCACTCCCCTTCTCCCCAGCTCAAACTGCAGTCCCCCACTCAGCTCCAGCCCGGTGAGGCCAGCACTCCCCGCAATGTAAATGTGAAGAGAGAGCCTCCCGGCACTCCTAGCAGAGGTAAAGTTTCAACTTAGCAGGACGGGGGGAGGGTGGTCAGGCAGAAGAGGGAATAATAATAAACTACCTACATACAACCTATGGACAATGGTACAGAAGACTATTAGGACCAGGCCTAACGGGAAAAGGAGAAGAGGAAGATTCTTTCTTTATTGTTATTATTTTGCATTTCAAGAAAAAAAAAGTTATTCTCTATTATTATTCTCAACATTTCATCTTTATTCTTAACATTTCGATTTTATTCTGGAATTCCCACAAAAAAAGTCCTTATTTTTGTGACTAGTATTAATATCAGGTATAGTTGTATGACCCAGAAAGCTTCCTTTATTTATTCATTCACTTATTTACTGACACATTGTTAGTCTGTGTGCCCCCTAGTGGCTATTGGAGGCATTACCATGCCAACAGACCAGACATACTATAACCAAAATAGTTCAACAGTGCAGAAAGTCATAAAGTTAAAGTCTTTGTATCAATATTAAACAATAAAGGTTTATGCTTCATTGTTTTTTTATTTGGTTCGACCTGGTTTTCTGTGTGCATGTGCTTGTTTCCCAGGACTCAGCGATGGCGGCCCGTCCTCCGGCTGCAACCTCCAGAGTCGGTCATCCTTTGACTTCTGCAGTCCCCCCACTCCGAGCCAGGCACAGAACCAGGGACAGGGAGACCCCTTCCAGACCCCCAAAGACAGCAGCCTCTTCTCAGAGGCAGAAGTTATCAACTCTTTCAGTTCAAGCGCTGGTATGCAACAAAACATAATACACGCACAGAACAAGGAAAATGACCACTGTGTGAAAACCTGACACTAAATCTTCAGTCGCAGTAAAGCATTGTTGAGCTGACCTCTGTCTCGGTTTCAATGCTCCTACATAAACGCCACCATTGGGTGTGATCAGACTGTATTCTGCTACATATATGAGCCCACACGTGATACAGCTTTGCAGCACAAGAGGACGTTATTGAAGCAAAGCGAAAAAATGGCATCAAAAGCAGGATTTTAAACTGATGTTAATTACCTTTTTTAATTTGGCAAAGTGCTAAATCCTGTAAATTAATTTAATTATACTTGTTGAATCTACTTATTTATGATTATTTTTTTTTATTTTCTATTGCAATAAAACTGTGTTAAAATCTCATTCAGGCCTGTCCAAGATGGATGTGGGAGACTCTCCGTTCCTGTCCCTGTCCCTGTCTGACAGCTTGTCCTTTAATGGTCTTGGTCAAGCTCCCTTGGCATCGCCACAAGAGTAAGCAGTACTGTACTCTCAACACCCAATCTGTTGTCATTTACAGGGTTGTTCCGGATGTCCTTTATTTAACATTTTAAAGCTTCTGTTGAGGTTTTCAACCCGCTGACACTCCAGCGTGGTGCAGGTGATGATGTCCAGTGTTTCTCTGTGTGAGCAGGCAGTGTGTGCCCTGTACGCTGGATGAGGTGCTGGGCCCTCCGACCACACCCGAGGGCCGGAACGACGAGAAGGCTCTGTTGGAGCAGCTCGTCTCCTTCCTCAGTGGGACTGATGAGAGTGAACTGGCTGAGCTGGATAAGGCTCTGGGTATCGACAAACTGGTGCAGGCAAGTGTGTGATTTAAAGATTTTGATACTTGAGAGAGCTGGGCAACAGATGTGCACGAGGTATATAGCCCGAGGTAAAGCCCTGCTGGACTTACCTGTAACTCCGGTTATGCTGCTCTGACCACATACTTCCAACTTTAGCTTCAGATTGTCTACATGTGACTGTCACAACAATGGAGATGCCGGGCCGTCTGTGAATCACATTTACATAGAAGCAACAGAAATATCACAAAACAATAATTCAGCATGCTGAATTTAGCAGAAGGTTGTTTTCATTAAATAAACGAATCATTAATGTCCTGTCCTATTTGTATCTGCCTCTTCCCAGGGAGGCTGTTTTGACCCATTGACCCAAAACTTCCCGACCCAGCAATCCACTGCCACCTCAGGTTCCATGGACCCGAAACTCCCCGCGTACCCTTCCCAATTCACACCAGCCCCACAGGCTCAGTTTCCTCCGGAGCTGGCCACGGTGGTGGGGCAGCAGGGTCTCGGGTTTGGAGCCCCCCGGAGGGCTTTCCTCGGCGGGACGACGGGCGTCGGGCTGAGGCCGGGCGTGCCGCCACCGCTGGGGGTTGGCGCTCAGCTCAGACTGCCACCCAACCATCTGCGCCTGCAGCTGCAGCAGAGGCTGCAGGGCCCACAGCAGGTGAGGAGGAGGAGGAGGAGGTGGTGGTGGTTTGTCTCCGTTTTGTTTGTCATTACGACTTTATTCCGTTTGGGATGGAAGATGTTGCGGCTTGTGTTGCTTTTGCGACATACTTTCTTTAAAGTGTACAGTCACGACTTGTTCACAGGATTCAAGGGCTGCTGACAAAACAGTAATGTACAAACAAATGAGAGAAAGGAACACTTTTGAGTTGTTTTCATACTTTGTTTGCGCTCAGTGCTTTCATAGAATACACCCACTTTACTCATTATGCGCCAATCAATAGGCAGCTGATCGAAACCGGATGATTCTCATCTGATTGGCCATGACCGGTCGATGTGTTCAAGCACTGCTCAGTAAAACTGAGTGTTGGGAGAATGCATCACTTCTCAATTACTCCAGGCTGTGAATGACAAATGCTGAGATGTAATGAACAGCACAAAGTAATGACTTTTAGCTTCCTGTGTTCCTGAATCTTCATATATCATCATAGTTCTTGTGATTTCATTTTCTACATATTGATTGAAATGCTCTTAAAATAACTCCCCACTTCCCTTTCCTCCACCATCACTAATATTCATCTCCGTCTCCGTCTTCTCTTCGGTCGATGATCTTATTTCCTCCTCTTGTCTTATTATTTCCTGCCCTCCTCCCTTCGCTCTATTATCATCCCCTCCTCGCTCACCCTTCAACACCTTTCTGACCTCTGCTTATTTTCCCTCTGCCTCAGCTCCAGAACAGGATGGCGGGCATTAGTCCGTTTCCTGGAGGAGCCCAGAATGTGAACATAGGGCTCCGTCAGGTTCAACAGCCTCAAATGCCCTCACAGGTGAGTCACAGTGGCAGCGAATGAATCTCGGCTCACCCTGACCACCCACTGCTGTTTTCTTACAGACCCGGTGTAGGTACTTTACTCTGTGTGTGTGTGTGTGAGTGACCTCTTGAATAATGCGGCGTGATGTATATTTACTTTAAAAGATAGGGAACGAGTTCTCTGTAACATGCTCTTCTCCATCATATGTCTCAGCAGCCTCCGCTGAATGCCCAGATGCTGGCCCAGCGTCAGAGGGAGCTCTACAGCATCCAGCACCGCCAGCGCCAGCTTTTCCAGCAGAAGGTCATGCTGATGAGACAGAACATCGCAGGCGCTCCGACTGGAGTCGTGGGGCCCCCCGGAGGAACAGCCAGGCCCCCGAAAGGTCCACCGCCAACGCCTCAACAACAGCAGCAGCAGCAGCAGCAGTTCAACTTCCCACCAGGGTACAACCCTTTGACGGGAAAACCCCCTACCTCACCCAGTAACTTCAGCCCCATGACCGGGGGCCCTCTGGACAACAAACTGCCCGGCAGAGTTCCCCTGAATAACCCGGCGCTGATGGCCGGCGTGCAGGGCCAGTTCAGCACCACGGTGAACGCCACATTGCCGCAGGGCCTGTTTCAGCAGTTTGGAGGGTCTGGTGAGTTCTAGGAAACACGCTTCACCGGACCAGACTGAGAATCCGCTACGTTTTAATATTAGATTAGTGTTGCACGGGACACTTATACGAGAAAAGTATCGCAAAACCCTGATGTTTAAAGGGTACTATACCCCATTTTATTAGTACCGGCACTTAAAGATGGCGGTGTAAGAGCAGTGTTTATGAGAGGCCTCGATGTGCTTTGTGCAAAAAGTAGAACATTTAAACAAGTCCCACTTACCAGCAAGTTCTTTTTTTAAACAGAAAATAAGTCTAACTTGCCAGCTGCGTCTTCATATATCTTTCTCCAAAGTAAATAGAAAAATATAAAGTTATATGACTGACCTAACTTTTTGCTTTTCCTCTTTCAAAGCTATCTCCCAGCAAGACCCACCTTTCCCCCCTGAGATGAGCCCGACCAGCCCGCTGTTGTCTCCTCAGAACCCCACCTCCCAGAGTCCTTTGCTTCAACAAGCCCCACCCCCTGGCTACCAGTCACCAGAAATGAAGAGCTGGCAACAGACGGGCATGGGGAGCAACAGGTGAGGACGTGTGCACAGTTGCACGGCTTGCATTGGGTTAAAACCGCCCGTTGATTGCGTCGGTGTATTTAAAAGAGACCTCGGTGTAACGTGTAACGTCGTCTCTCACCGTTTCTGCGCTCTGCAGTCTGTTCAGTCCGTCAGGACAGAGTGCGGCGCAGGCTTTTGGCCAGCAGGGGGTTTACAACAACATGAGCATCACCGTCTCCTTGGCCGGGGGCTCGGGTGGTGTCGGCCCGTTGTCTCCCATGGGGCAGCCGGTTGGCATGAGCAACATTAACCTCAGCAACGTCGGCTCGGTGTGCAGCGACCAGCAGGTGAGTGACCTCGAGGCTCCGGGGCGTTACTGTCCTGATGGGTTGCTGTCTCCTATTTTCCTCCATCTTCTCCGGTTTTATCATGCAATGTGATAGCAGCTATAACGAATAACAAGTAGTATAATACTAGAGCTCAACCAATACATCAGCATGGCCTATATGATCAGCATATGACAGATATATTAATATCTGTGTACATATCGGCAGATGAGAACATTTTAGTGCAGAAATTTGTGATTTTAGCTCGGTATCGGACCTAAATAACCCAGTACCAAGTACAATCGAAACTTCTCCGGTTAAACAATACCTGCAGCTGATCTTTATTTTGCCCAGATCTAGAAAAAGATTGTATTTGTATGGTTTTGCTTGCACCAATCGGTATCAACCTCAATCAGTCCTCCAGCATCCGTCGGGCACTTATGAAGACGAGGCTCTAAAACATTGAACTGTTCCCTTCTCGGGTCCCCGTACCATCGTTGTTTCTGTAGGTGCAGCAGGTTCAGGTGTTCGCGGACGTCCAGTGCACGGTGAACCTGGTTGGCGGCGACTCCTACCTGAACCCGGGCCCCATCGGAGCAGCGGCCTCCCAGAAGGGCCCCGGCGTGCCGCAGGGCTCCCAGAACAACCAGGCCCAGCAGAAGAGCCTCCTCCAGCAGCTGCTCACCGAGTGACGACCCTCGACCCCCTTCAGCTCTCCTGTACTCCCTCTACTTCTCACTTCTACGCCTCCTCCACGGAGGCCGGTGCACCGGACCCCATTGCTGTCTCTGTCTCACCTGTTTGGATGGATGGATGGATGTTTGGACGACCACGCGAGTAGGGCGCTCGGAGCGGTTTGGCTGTCGGTGGAGTTTCGCAGCCGAACCGCTTGCTTCGCGCGGGGTGATTCGGGGCTGGTTGCCCAGTACTTACAAGAAAAGAAAAAAACCTCCAGTCAGAAGGAGCAGCAGTGTATTTAAACCTGCCTGTCTAATCTGTCTGACAACCTGTCTGTCTGCCTCAGCCTATTTAAAGGCAGTGTTGTCTTGCTGCTCATTCCTTGGTGACCTACTTCCTGCTTCCTGACCCAAGAAAACAACTGCGACATCATTGTAGATTTGCCAAGTTGTCATCACTGTCAAATCAGGACCGGCCTCCTTTTTTTGTTTGTTTGTTGTCCTCTGACGGGACGGATTCTGTCAGGCCGTCATCGCAGCAGCAGTGCATCTTGGGAGCATGAGTTGCAGCATACAGCTGAGCTCATCATTTTAAGTGTGGGGGTATCCCACACAGCAGCACCTCTGGCTTTTTTTTTTTTTTTAAAGTCTTTGTTTGTTTTGTTGTTTTCCTCTGCCTGTCTCTCAGCGATGTGGGAATGTTAAGGTTTCAGACCTCTGTTGCATTGTGGGATAGAAGCTCAGTATCGGCTGGTTCTGTGACTGGCTCTCTATCAGCCACGATGCCTGGTGGAAGTTTGAGTTTTACCCAAGCTCTGCTTCTTCTACATATTCTATTAACGTCTTCTGTTTTATTTTTTGGTTGACTTGTTTTGTTTAAAATCTTCTGCTCTCATCATAATCATCATCATCTTCTTCACGATCTTCAGAACAAGCTTTGACAACAGCCAGAATGGATTGATGGATGGATGGATGGAGGACAGACGGGATGCTGCTCAGTTTGGAACTTACGTGTCTTTCTCCCCCCCGGGAGGAGGTTTTATTTTTGATTTGTCAGTCACATTTTACACCTCACCTCAGCAGCTGTGAATACAGAGCCCGTTGGGTTCGTTCTCTTTCACTCTCTCTGTATCTTTCATGCTATCTCTCGGCCTATCCGTGTTGCTTGCCGTGTGCACCATGCAGGCGGGTAGTGTTGTACAGTGCAGAAGGACAAAGACTTTGGGATGAGCTCACTCTCTTCTCTTGTAACTGTTTCCTTTTTAAAAAGAAAAAAAGATGGTGTAATTACTCAGAACAGCAGGACTTTTTTTAAATCATTTTTAAATCCTAATAATGTCAGTTCATGGGAGATTGTTTTTGGCATCGTGATATCGCCACGTGTTGCGGTGGAGGAGGAAGTTATTCCATCTTCTGAACTGTGAAAAGAACATTTTAAAGCAATTGATTATGAAACATAGCTCGCAGCGACGCTCGTCCTTCGGCGTCCAGCGCTGCGAGAAGCAACGCTGCTCTCTGAAGGCAAGACGAAAAAGAAAATGTGTTTGATTGCTTTGCTTTCTCTCGTGGTGTCCAGGGAGCTAGTTGGCCATCTTCTCTTGCTTTCTCTTCTTTTTTTTAAATCTCATGTATGTACAATACTTTCAAGGAAACGTGTCAGACAGTATGTATGTTTGTAACCATTGTATTAAAAAAAAAAGAGAGAAGCATAGTGAAACCGTGTTCTTTGCTGTGACGACGAGACCTTTTGGACTCGTCGTCACAGCAAAAGAGAAAAAAGACACTCTTTGGATGTTGCTCCTATATAATGACATTTACGTAGAAGCTTTAGGAACAGACGTTCCTAACAAAGATGTGACGGACGACTCATTTAAAAGCCGTCATGACAAAACAGGATTGCTTGAGTCTCAAAGAAAAGATTCAACCCATCCTCTCCCTCCACCTTCCCCGATGAAGACTTCACTCCACTGGCTTAACCACACAGACGGTTCTCTGGTGCCTACTGTTGCTCAGTCAGACACGGTGTCTCTGAGCGAGAACACGCGTGCTGCTCAGAGCACACACTTCAGCAGGACGTTAGAAGAAAGGAAAATAAAAGCCCGCCATTGCCGCAACACGTATGATCTGAATATCATGCAGGAAGCAAGTATCTGACGCACTACGCCCACAGCCTGGACCGTAAGGACTGAAGTCACACAGGAAGTATTGTCATCGGGGGACATCTATTGATTTGTATCCACGTCTCTGCTCCAGCGCCACGGTCCCTGATTGAACTACTCCGGTGTGAGTCTTTGCGCTCGGTTCATTGTTTTTCTCTTTTCCTTCCTTGTGTCGTGGAAACTTGGAGACAGTCGTGGAAATCTGTGGAGAGAGTTTTTACATTTTATTTTATTTTATTTTTTTTTGCACACAGCTCAGACCTCAATAGTCAGATTTTAGGACGTTACAGCGACCGCTCTGTAAATGTAACGACCTAACTCATCGCTCACATCAGCTCAACGTCATGGCCGTCTGGCGCTACTTCGGTGGAATAGGGCTTTCCTGTGTGCCGCGTCGTTCGGCTTCACCGTGCGCAGCAGGTTTAGAGGGATAGTATGCAAGGTCAACATTCCCCCCACCAACTCCTCCGATGTGGTGTGATGTGAGAACCACTTTGTGCTCGGCTGAAAAGCTCTGTGCACGTGTGTGTGTGTGTGTGTGTGTGTGTTTGTACGTGCAGATTCCCGGCACTCTGTATCCAAACAGATGCCCAGCAGCAGTGGCCATCTTTAATCTTTCTCATTATAAGAAGTCCTAAATGCAGGAAACTCTTCTGAGATGTTTTTTTTTTATTTAATTTTTTCTAGTTTTCCGTGTGTGTATTTATTAGAAACCATCAGTAGAGCACCTTTTCATTACCTCATTATTGTTCTATCAGGCAGGAGTTTTGTCTGATCGTCTTTCCCGTTGACCATGTTTTCACACTGTGAGCAGCTTGTTCGATCGTGTACATCATGCTTCGGTTCAACAATGCCAATCAAGAGCTTCTTCAATTGAAAGTAAACAAAGAGAATAATGTGTACTCGGAGGTTTAGGGCTGCAGCTAACGAGCAACATTAGTGATTCATCTGTCGGTTCTTTTTTGGATTAATTGTTAAATCTGTAAAATATCTAAAAAAGGTAAAAAGAATAGTCCACAGTTTTCTTCACGCCCTTTATTATGTTCCTAGCTGCGGTTATAGAAGTAATATTAGGGAGAGAACGGGGACAAAGCCGTTGATGTCGTTATTGTTCGAGAGGCTTTTGATTGCCTGCGTTTAGACTCACGTCCATTCCACTCAGCGCTGTTGATGGAGACCGAGGAAGCTTCTTGAGTAACACCCCCCCGCCATGTTTGCCTCTCTGGTTTTTAACAGAACATGTCCTCATGTTCCTCAGTGTGAATTCGCCGGTCAGACACTCCTGCGCCGCGGTTTGTCCGATGTACAAACACTCAGAAGAGACAGAAGCTGCACAAAGTGGAAGAATGTATTATTATTTTTGGATGGAATCTGCCAGTTTCTGCCTCTTGTTTATCCGCTGTGATGCTTTCACACGTTCAGTATTGACAGCCCCTCCCCCCTTATCCCTCCTTCCTTTCACTCTTCTGCGTGGAATAGGCATTCCTGTGGGAACGGTTTCCTCTGCAAACTGTCAGCTAATCAAAACATGCCAAATACAGCCGCTGTTTTTTATTATGATTATTTTTTATGGAACAGCCATTCAGTGGAAAACAGTCCCTCCTTCCTCACTACAATTAACAGGTACAAAGTTATTGTATAACATTGCTTTCAAGATGTTAACATAATGTATATAACAGAGAAATGTGAATATGTATTTGTTGGAAATCAACAAGAGTAGTGCTCCGAGTTTGTGGTTTAAAAAAAAAAAACTGAAAAAAGAAGAAAAAACTACTTGCCTCCGTCATGTTTTTATTTTATGTTTTTATTTTCGACTTTTATTTTTCTGATGCCGTGTGTATGTATATGACTATCGGCGAGTGCGTATGTATGCGTGTACGTGATTAATACTGTATCTGGTGTTCTCTGAGATGGAAACGTGGAAGATGTCCTGGTTTGATCCTTTTCTTCTGACTCTTTAGACCCGGCACACAGTACCTGTGGGTGTTTCACATAACTACGCCAGAGAATGGGTTAGCGACTGCTGAATGTGACTTTACTGGGAGAGAGAAGCAGCGTGGACTGGCTTTTTGTACGGGTTAATTTAAAAATACAAAAAAAAATACAACAAAACAAAAAAAAGGCCATATTATTTAATTGCCTCTGTTGTCAGCAGTGTCAGCGGGTCTGGGAGAGTGGAGCCTTGGTTTGATGGAGAAGCATTGCCTGCCTGTTGTATATGAGCGGGCTTTCTTTGTCTACACTGATGTAGAGTCTTTTTTTTGCATTTGTCAACAGTAAATGACCAAAGCTTTGAGGTGTTTGATGGATATCATATGCAAACCTCATCATCACTGGACAAGACACAATGTAGCCCCTCCCCCTTTTCCCCGTCGATTTGGATTCTGCGGCCGTTTGTTTTTGTCGCGTTGCGCTTTCCTCGCGCGTTACGTTCTAAACACAATCTGTCCTTCAGAGTGACCGGACGTTGGGTCACTTTGGAGATGTCTCCACTTTTTTGTTTTGTTTCTGTGCCTGAAGTGCTATCACTCGTTTACAGGAAGAACAAAGCATTGCATCCGATAGCTATGCACCTTACTGAAACAAGCATTTCCTACCGTAGACTTGGGTGTGTTAGAATTAACACTGGAGCGACGGGAAATCATTCATTTCACAGGCAGTGTTTGTAGTTACTTTACTCGAGTGATGAAAGAGAAGCCCCTTCAGTTAGTCTCGTGAGTTTAGTTGATTTCTGATGACCTCGCTCAGCTTTTAGTCTCATTCTTGGAAAAAGAAAAAGGGTTTTTGTTTTTCCTCCATTCACTGAATACTTTATACCAAACTTAAGGTGCCTCGTGTATATATTTTCTGCAGTGACTGTTGCTCCTTTGCTGTTTAACAATAATAACCTTGTTAACCAGGGTTTTTTAAACCTTTTTTCACCTTTTTTATAAAGAAAAAAAAGAAGTTTACTGTATTATGAATGACTTTTTTACACACACAGATCAATTAATCAAATTATTCCAGGAATTTGCAAATACAATCTAATTTAGCACTTTATATCAGATTTACTTGGAGTGAAAAGGCCATCAGAACCTGTCTCAGTCAGACCCGTGTTGTATTTGGAGATTGGGTCGGTCCCCCGAATGTACCAAGAAAGTTGACAGCTCAGGTTCTTCATGAACAACTGGACCGTAGTGGATACCCGTTGACGACTACACATTGTACACGCCTTCTAGCTTCTTTGTGATGTGTCTCTGTCTTCTGCACCAACCGATCCTCAGTATAAATACTATGCCAAACTTCTTCAGGTGACGCCCCTCCCCCCCCCCCCCCTCCTCCCAGATGTCAGCTGACAGCGCGTCAGCTGACATCTGTCAAACTGTTATAAACAACCTCCAGCTTGAACTCTCAGAACATTCCTGCTCGCAAACACAGTTTCAGCAGCCGTCGAAACACGTCGCTCTGTAGCCGCCGCCGCCGCTCGACAGCCGCGTTCCCGCCTCTTTGAACATGTGTTTTTCCTTAAACCAAGGTGGACACTCGCTTTTTAGTCGTACAAGTCTGGTTGTGCGAGACTCAACTCTCTCTGCTATCTAGCAAACAATTGTGCACTGACATGAATGACAACACACTAACTTGTGTCGCTTGTCTTCTCTGGTTTGCTTGTCTTGTCACACTTCTGTGCTGCCTCATGTGGAATATATGTGCTGGTGATACCAGGACCGGGCCAATGCCCGGTGCGGGTAGTCTCGTTTGGAGTCATTAGAAATTGGACTTTTTTTATTGTTTTTGTGAAGCGTGGTCTAAAATACAAAGCGTCCTCGCTCGTCATTGGTCCAAACTGGTATTTGTGCACCGCTACGACTCCCCATAGTCCTTCAAATCTCCCTTAACTCATTCCTATTGCAGGCGTTCAGAACTGTTCTCTGCTCTACGTGAACAGCATGAGTTTAGTGTCGGGACTGAGGACGGATGCGTTGTTCAGAGACTTTACAAGAAGGCTCGTTATTAACTCACCACTCTGTGTTGTCTTTTGGGGGCCGGCGGTGGTGATGCTTTCTCTGGAGAATTTGAGAAGAAATTACCAAGGTTCCACTTCCTCCCATGTACAAATTAATATAAATAAATATATATTATACATTTTACTCCTTTTTGTATATTACACTCATGTAAAGTTTGTTTTGATAAGAGGCATCGGAGCAGCTATTACAAGACAATATGAGTGACAATGTTCATCTGGGAGAATTTTATGCATGTTATATTTTCTCTTTTTCGCTCTGTCTCTTTTAATACCCCCCCCCCCCCCCCCCCCCTTCAGGTGTGTAACGTGAAATGTACAGAAATCGACCTTTTCTTTGGAATGTTGTAGACAATCAGTCTCAGGCCGGGTCCAGTCGCTGCAGGGAGTGAGAGCCCTGCAGGCGCGTAGACAAACAAACGACTCTTTGTTTGACAATTCAGAAGCTCTTTTTATTTGCGTCGACTGGAAGTCTAAATTTGGAGGTTTGTTCATTCATATGTTCGTGGCTGCTCCAGTTTACACACACACACACACACGTCTCTACTACACTCAAAACACAAACACCTCGTGCATTTGATCCCTCTGCTTTTTTTTCTTCCCAAGGTGAGGATGCCAACCTTGAGGAAATGATGCTTTGACTAACAAATCTATAACATCTATGAATGTGGGAATGCAACACATTGCAATAAAAGCACCATTTGAAATGCAGCATGTTGTCCCTGTATGTTCTTTATTACACCGAATGTATTTATTTATTTTAAATGGAGGTTTTGTTGACCTCGGCAGATGACGCTGATGTTTATAATGCACTGAATGAATCACTGGTTTAATGCAAGGAAATGGCGACGCGTCCCAGATACGTATTCAAACAAGCATCGCCGGAGGCATTACAGCTTCATTACAGTATGAAAAGTTTTTATTTTAAAACAAAGTGACACATTTAAATGTGACACAAGATAAATGTTCTGAATGTTAATGTCAAACAGCGGTGAAATGAAAAGTACCTTTATTCGAGTGCTGTACTAAAGTGCAATTATAAGGTTCTTGTACTTGAGTATTTCAACTTAATGCTACTTTATACTTCTCCACTACATCTAACAGTGAGTTCATAGTTTATATTTGGATGTAGATTATTAATACTAAATCCAAATCGACTAATACATTGCATTGTATTATTATTATAAATCAAACTACCCAGCAGTATATAAAGTATTTAGGATCAGCTCCACCTTAACCAACTCAGATAATATCAGAAATAAATGGGTGATGGGACGCGTGTAAAGAATTGTTTTACCTTTTGGCACAAAGCTTAAAATATTGATACATTTATTGAGCACTTTTCAACTCTTCAAATGTACACTATCATTTTCAGTAAGTAGAGTAATATTTATAAAGAACTGAAACAATACTGCTCTGTAGCCGTAGGAAATGTTAGTTCCATAATTGCACACATGCCCTGAGAGGCAATACTATTGTACGATTACAGGCATCTGTATGAGACACCAGACCAGCATTTAACACAAAGAAATTAAAATAAAAACACCAGACTCTACATTGCTGCCTGGCAAACAATCGTGCCCACATCTTTTTGAGTGGTTTCAGTCGTGTCAGTTGGGTAGCTCCCTTCCTCGACGGGCAGGGTGGGATGCTTGTGTTCGTGGTACTCCACTATGGGGTAGGTGATGGCGGTCAGCAGCAGAACTGCCAGCAGGATGTACAGTTTGTACTCCAGACATATGAAGGTGCTGTAAGCGAAGGCGATAACAAAACCCAGCGACTCCCACATACGGTAGTTGGCGAATGCGGCCTCTTTGTCCCGGGGGAAGAGGATGCCGTAAAGAGCTGCGGGACAGGAAGCAGAAGGATCAACTCAGTTAAAACGGCAACGGCCATGTGTGCTACGTGCGAATGTTGAACTTTTTGAAGACGAAAGTGTATAAAGAACAAACTAAATACAAATGATTTTGCTTTACAAGTGGCGAGGCTAAAGGGAAGCTTATCGAGTGACACAAATGTAAAGGGTTCATCCTCTGGGGAGAATGAACGTGCTCAAGACTGATCTTAGGTTCTTACCGTTGGTCTGAGTTTGCCAGATGGCGTCTGACATACCCCACAGAGCAGGAAACACGAAGAAGACAACTATATCGTCAGGATGGGGCCTCCAGAACATGAGAGCTATGATGCAGGCGAAGTTGCCCAGCGCAGCTGAAAATGGACGTCAGCGGTTCATCACATCAAGTTTTCCACACAGTACATGTGCGGTTTAGTCTATTTACTGGATAATCACATGTATAAAAGCAGTGGTGGAATGCAACTAAGTTCATTTACTCAACTACTGTACTGCACATAACTGCCAGAGGAAAGCCACGCTACATATGATATTATAGAATATGATGCATTGTTGTAGATTAAGCAACCCAATACAGTATATAAAGAAGTTAAACTTTAATATCTACAGTAGTAAAAATAATACAAACACATTAATGGAGCTTTAATATTAATCCAGAAACATCATACATGATAGTAAAACAATGACTTTTTACTGCATGAGGAAAACTTTTACTTTGATACTTTAAATACATTTTTACTAAAGTAAGATTTTCAATGCAGGTATTTTACTTGTTGTGGTGTCATTGTTCTGGCATTTGGTTTTAGTGTTTCAAGTTTTATTTTGATAAGTTTACTCTTCATGTGTCATGTTTGGTTTTACTTCCTGTCTTTGTGTGTTTTCCCGCCTTTTATGTTTACTGGTCCCTCATTTACACCCTCCTTCCCTCCTGTATTTAGTCTGTGTTTTCATTGTCTCACTCAGTAAATATTGTTTCTAGACATTATTTCCTAGTTTCTAGTTTTCCCTCTGCTCAGTATTCTGGTTTTTTTCCGACCACCAGTCTCTTAGATTTCCCTGTTTTCCTGCCTGCTACCCGTTACCTGCTACATGTTGCTGCCAGTGTTTTCAGATGTAAACCTAAAAGGAACCCTTGAATTGCTTTCTTCTGCAAATAATCTTCCATAAAAGAGACTTTACCTATGGAGAAGAGCGCAGCTCTCCCGGTGTACCGAGCGAGTCTCCCAAACAGAAAGGAGCAAAGAGAATTGCTGGCTCCGAAGCACATCATCACGTAGCCAACGAAATGGATCCCCAAAGCACACGTTACATAGTTCTGCAAAGAAACATGGATTTACAAAGCTAGTTATTTATATATCCAACATGTCACACAGAAATAAATACTACTAATGTGCCGATACTAATTCATCCGTGGAGACCTCCTCACCTTGGTGTACTCCCCAGAGAGGAAGCTCTGTTCGAAGCCGCTGTACATGGTGAGAGGGATGAGGGTCAAAAGCCTCCAGTCCTTCAGCAGTCTGAACGTAGCCAGGAAGGTTTGGCAGAACGGCTCCCGGTTCCCACGGAACTGGCTGGACTGCTCCCTGTCAATGTTGTCCAGAAACACCGCCACAATGAGCATGGCCAGCAAACCCACACCTTTTGGTTGGAAGGACAAAAATAGAGACCACACATTGCTCTTTCAGGTCAAATTCAATATTTAAGGAATCTGAATTAAGTGTGCAGTCAGTTCATCAGTAATGTGTGGATGTGTGCACATATTGGTCTTTGTGGCTGCCTGTATGTTGGAGGACTTTATTGAAATCCCTGCACTGTTGTTGAAGAACATCCCTGTTAAGTGTTTGTATTGTGATTCCAAAGTGCACGCTGCCGTTACCAATGTAACATCCCACGAGTATCTCCACCAGTTTCTGAGCAGGTCTGGTGGTCGTGCCGTTGACGGTGATATTGAGGCCGCAGTCAGCCGCTCCACAAGACTGCAGCTGCTCCTCTGGGATGAAAGCTGTCAGAATAAAACAACAACAACAACAATGCATTTCACTGAAAATGATAAAGACAGAAAGAAAGGAGCTGGAGCCAAATTAAAATGAAAAAGTTTTTTTTAATGTGGGAACATTGTGTTAAATATTGTAAATTTAGCAATAAAGGGCACATTTTAGAGAGAGAACAATAAATAAATCATCACATAGACAATGTGGGGTCAGGGGCCTATTTAAAACATATCCTTCCTGTGAATAGTTTTGTTATTTAAGATACTAAAACAAATCAAATATGCAACTTAACATTACAGTAAAGAGCAGCGTTGTGGTCTTCTTCCAAGAAATGCACCTTAACAAGTGCCCATCATGATATCAACTGATAAGCTGGAGAGCAGTAACATCAATAAAACGAGATACAGTACTGCACACACCCTCTATTATTCTCTTTTAAACTGAACCCATAAAATCATCTGTAAACCAGCACAAACACCACTGAAGGTTTGTTCATAACAGCTACACACATGATGCAAGTACATTTACTCAAGTCCTGTACTTGACTGTACACTTTTGAGGTGATATACTTCCATTTTCAGTTTTTTTACCCCACTACATTTGTTTGATGACTTCAGCTACTCGACTGATTAATAAAACAAAATGTAATTAAGAGGTACGAGGTATTATTATAGATTAATATTATACTGTGAAATGTCTACTTTTACTTCTTTTGTCAGTGGTAGTAGCTTTTGACTTCAAATATGTTAATGTGGAGAGAAAAAATAGTTTTTATGCAGGTCATTAAACTTGTTGACAATGTATTTCCAATGGCAACAGGTGTGAACCAATAGGCTGTCGGTTATGGGCAGTTTAATTTGACAGGCCAGGCAGAAAAGGCGGGACTGTTGACATGTTTGTGACTCTATTGGTCAGGCTTTGTGGTTACACCCACTACAGCAGCACCAATGAAGATGGACCAGGAAGTAGTAGCAGCTCTCCAGGAAGTTCAGTGTGCATTTCAGGGGATGAAGACACGGTCACACATCCGTCCTATGAATATTCAGTTTAAGCCGGCATGACGGATGAATTCAAGCGTGTGTTTCCTGTTTTGGTGCAACCACCAGCCAGCTCCAGGGGCCTCAAAGGTCAGAGTTCACCATTGCTCCAGTCTTTCAGGGTAGAAAGAAGTTCACCAGGTAATGTTTCATGTAGCCTCTGCGGCCAGTGCAGATTAAAGTACATGGGGACGATATTGTTGATTGTCATAGTGTTCAACCAATCAGATCTTTAGTTTGACATGTTGGGCGTATTCTTTGACGTGTCAGCGTCGGCTAGCGGCCTATAATGACGTCAGCATTACATGCCGCTCGTGTCCAGGTTGTTAGCAGTCAGAGTTCAAGTGGAAAGATATGGAAGAAATTATGGCATTTTTTTCTTTTTTTTAAACTTAGCTTTGTTTTTTTAACATCAAATGTGTTAATTTTGCCTATCGTGTCGTTTGTGGATATTAGATATGTATATTATATATTGTTCCCTGATGTAAATAATATTTGAATGGCCCTTGCTCTTTAATGTGAGCGTTGCTGGATTGTTTTGTCATGCGTTGTTGTGAATATGTGTTCTTGTGAGTTCGCTCTTGTCATTGTGTTAATTACATCGAGTTTGACCAGATGCATTGTCCGTTAATGACGAAGCATCCCGTCCTGCGTGGGGTCAGGGTCCGGATCATTGAATCAGTTTGGGCTGTTTTCTTTTGCAAACAAGAATGGTGGTCTGGCGAAATGGGGATTGTGTGGCGATTGCTGAGCCCTGTTTGAATCAGTGGAACAGCTAAACGCTGCGGGGAGAATGTAGCGTGACTTTGTGCGTGTTGTTTTGCTTCCGGGGTCAGACGCTGACCCGGAAACTAAACAGACAGACAGACCGGTGTCCACCGAAAACGTTATATTTACCACAATTTAAGCTTCTGCATTTTCCAAATGCACCAGTATTATTGTTCGGTTTGTAAGCCTTGTACCGAAAGGTTTAAAACGAATACGTGATGTTACACCCCTAGAAACAAATAACCGTAGCTGTGGCGCCATCATGAGGTTATTAAGTGGTGAGACAGCAGTGAAGGCCCAGGTATAAAATGTACGGCCCGCCACTGTGTTGTACTGAAGTAAAAGCAGAAATACCCAAGTGTAAAAGTACTCCATAAGAAGTAAAAGTACTGTATTCCAAAGTTTACAATCTACAAAGTATTATCATCAAAATGTACTTAATAGTTTTATTGTCTTTCAGCTTGTTTTGGTTGTTCGGTTGTTTTAGTTCACGAACACTAAAATGTACTTACATCACTTGTCACGATTACTTCACAATATGAAGACGTAACTTACTGTGCGTATTAAAGCGCGTGGGTTTATTTTCACACATTGATCACAAACATCTCCTCTACGCGATTCAGCTCCGGCGGTCGTCCTACCTATGCTGGTGTCCTGTTGAAAGATGAGCGACGACATGAGGTTTCCCCACACAGCAGACGACTGGAAGATGAAGAAGAAGATGCCAAAGTATTGGTTGATGACGTCAGATCCTTTCTTGCCGTCCCTGGCGGCCTGCGCGTTCCCGGAGATGGTCAGGTAGGTGCATTTAGCCGACCACATGGGAGAGCCACCCAAACCCAGGATCACCGAGGTGGGGATGAGGGTGTACCTGTGTATGAAGAGAGCCAAAGGGGAATTCATTTTGCAACGCTTTTATTGACACTTGGGAGGCTTCACGGCAGAATGAAACAAACAAAACGGCAGCAATGACTGACGGACTGATCTGTGTTGTATTGCGAGCACTTTGCTGTAGTTCTAGTAGTAGCGGACATAATATAAGAAGTAGCTGTTGCAGCATCCGTTAACAGAGGCAGGGAATAGTTATTTTGCACAACAGTCTCTTGTTTTCAATCGATTCATCGTAAAACATTTTTACATTATTTGATACTTAAAGATGATCATTAGCTGCAACACCGATTTGTAGTCAAAGCAAATGACTTCTACTCCTCTACATCTCAAAGGTAAATATTGCTACGACTACATTTGTCCAACAGCTTTAGTTCATTTTCAGATTATACTTTTCCATCCC
Source organism: Melanostigma gelatinosum (assembly GCF_949748355.1). Classification (NCBI taxonomy): domain Eukaryota; kingdom Metazoa; phylum Chordata; class Actinopteri; order Perciformes; family Zoarcidae; genus Melanostigma; species Melanostigma gelatinosum. The sequence continues at coordinate 7,881,190 of NC_136652.1, read as the reverse complement.
CTTCCTGTCCAGTGAAAACCATGTATATCCAGATGTGTTGATGCTGAAGGATGAAGGTTTTCCTTTATGTGTTAAGAAACTTCTCTAACTTCTAGAGATAAATAAACTCTTTAAAAAGCCTCTAGGATCAGCTGGACAATGCCTCGTCACAAAGCTGAAAACAGGGACCACTCTGTACCCAAACAATAAACCCAGGCCTGAATGAGGTGGGAGTGCCACTCTTTTGACTGATTGATTACCATCCGGGGTAGAGGTTCCCAAAGGAGTAGGAGACGTAGCAGGCCATGCCCGCGACGATGGTCCATTTACAGCCCAGATTTTTGATCATGATGGGAGGCAGGAACATGGAGGAGAGGATGATGGAGGCGTAGATGACGCTCAGAGACGCCACGCCCATCCCCTGCTCTGCATTCAGACTGCTCTGCACACACAGGGACGGGACTCTCCATCAGAGGACCACGGGCCTCATGCAAGAGCAGTTTCTTACTCTCATCCTTAACCGCTTCTGTCTGTGAGGCTAGTTCGTACGACTGGTGCTTGCATGAGGCCCAGTGTGAGTGATGGCAAGGTCAGTTCGGTTCATGATGACAGTTCTGTTGAAAATACTGTTACTCCATTTGATTCACGGTCGGAGGGACAGCAGCTTATACACTGATTCAAATGGATTAATATTGAGGGAGGATGTTTATTCTCACCGAACGAACACTGACTACTGTTTACAAAACTAAGAAGTTCTGTAGAAGCGGCTGCTTCAGGACATTTTAATGAGCTGGATGGATCTGGTCGACCCTCAGTATTAAACATTTTGAAGGAATCTAATTAAAGATATAAAAAGATTATGTAATTTAGTGGATCTTTTGAAATTAACAACAATAACCCTGTAAATCACGCACAAAGGAGTCATTCTTTATTATTGTTATTATTATATTTGTCCCTCCATAAATCAACCTGTCAATAAATACCGTAACGCTTCATCATACTTTCATGAGGTATGAACTGAAAACATAAGCACCTTTCAGGGTTCAAACTAACATTTTAATGTGATGAAATGAACGTAATCAGTCAATTGTAAATTATTGGAATTAATGAGTAAAATGAACAAGTTAATTGTCTATATATGAATGAGTCTACAGTAAAGTAAAGCTGTGACACAGAAGCCGTTTAATAAAACTAGTTGCCCCCCCAACGAACGGATCTTTTAATGCCACCATGATACTAACTTTAAGGCATTTTGATGATGAACAATTAATCTGGTTAATCGTATTCATGAATACCTTCAAGTCCCCATCATACTAACTCCTACATTGTGGTGAACAATAAATCAGTCGTCTTCAATGTGATAAATAAGAAACTATTCCACTTACCTGTAAACTCTGCAGCCCTCCGTAAGCCGTGAACAGAGACAGAAACCCGACGGAGACCACCAGCACATTCTTGAAGTTACGGCTGATCATGGCTGCCTCTCAAAAACCAACAACCGCTCCAAAGTTTATCTTCCTTCAAAGGAAGAAAACAATAATAATTTTTTTTAAAGTTAACTTTTATTTCAGGATGAATGGCTTCAGCAGCTGCTGCAAGTCAAGTCAGAAGCGACTCTCTCTGCTGAACATGATTGTGTCTCTGATAAACACACACGAACAAAGTCTAGCCTTCACACACACACACACACACACACACACACACACACACACACACACACACACAGTGTTTGCAGAGTGTGACACAGGATCCCTTATCATTGAATCTCTGCATGGCCTCCCACGTGTCAATCGGTTTTGACATAATTCCGTCATATATGAGGCTGCACACCTATCTCCTGCTCCCTGCCTTCTTTGAATCCTTAAAGATATCTTTCCCACAAACACACATTTTCCTTCTTCCTTCATCCTACTTCTTCCTGGTTCAGATTGACAGCCGTATGTTTCTCGATGGCTGTGTTCAGTGGTTGAGAGCAGTGCTGGTGGAGAAAATATTTATATTATTTGTTTAGCTGTAAAAAATATTACATTAAAAGTAAAAGTGCATTGCATTGAAAATGGTACTCGGTGTCAGCAATGTTACTAAGTACTCCGTATACTTACATTACATTTCTCCTGCTGATAAATGTGTAAGTTGCATTTGATTGTTTTGTAACTGTACATTCATCTGAGAGATGTAATTTGGTACGAAATGTACGGAAAATGAACACATTGTTCAACCTACACTTCCGATTAATTAAGAGCAAATTAGAGTAGTAAAGTCAAGAGTACAGTATTTCTCTCTGATGGTAGCTGCAGTATGACGTGACATGAAATGAAAATACTCAAGAAAAGTACATGTACTAGTAAATGTACTTCCTGAGTGTGAGTAGTATGTCGCAGTTCTGGTTCTTGCATACAGGAGCGGTGGTACGCAGAGCAAAGGTTCATTGCAAGTTACATTTTATTTTTTTACAACGGCACCGCCTCATGGTTTTTTACAATATGATGGCCAAAAACACTGCAGTCCACCCTCTGTTATCTCAGCTGCACTCAAAGGGGGAAAACAATACTTCCCTCAGACTGCTGTGTGTGGCCTGTTAACCTCTTATTGAAAGAGTCAAGGCTAATATCAATATTTTACTCTGATTTCATTTGCCCAGCTTTCAGGAGACGCTCATGTAGGCGTGTTTCCATCCTGAAAAAAAATGGAGCAACAAGGTGAACATCAACATGCGATTGGATTGAATGGAGAACTGTCTGTCACAGATTATGGGTTATCACGTCCCTTCTCCATGACAACTACGTTTGGACCCGACGTAAACACTTTTGAACAACGCAGACTAGTTATTTTTGAGCATAACGCAACCCAGCTGTAGGGTTGTGGACCGGTCAACCAAAGAAGCAGAGTGGTCCAATTAAATTGGTGTTATTGTCAAAGTCTGGATCAGGAAGTCCTTTTTACCGCTCATGAGCTCACTCGGTACGCTCCTGATACTGAGACACTGAGAGCTGACACATTTGACATCAGGTCACAACGCCACCAGTTTCAAGTGGAAGTTGGACTTTGCGTACGACGCTCCTTGTTCCTCCTGCTGTTCTTTACAGCCAAGGACACTGTATGAATGTGGCAGGTCATGCCAGTACGGGGAAATCAGAGTTCACCTTTTTATCTCATTATGTGCTCCATGTGTTGCTATATACTGAGAATCGTTCAGAGCGGTTTAAGTTTGTCCGATTAAGTTGGAGCCGTGAGTGTGAAAATCAGGCACAAACACCAGTGAACTACTAAAACTGGCAGTGACACAGAGTCCGAATGTGAGCAATCCAAGACACCAGCTCAATGTTTTATGAAGAGCGATTTTCATTGAGTGTCATAATCTGCAATCATAAAATGATAGTTTCTATGACAGTGGCGTGTGCCATTCTGACAACATCTGGAGCCGGTTGCATTGTAAATCTTGATGAGCGTTGAAGCGGATTGTGTAAAATATGGACTGGTTATCATGGTCATGGACTATAAAACACAGTGGCCTGCCCTCCTGTCCACTGAGTCCACCTGCTGCGGCTTCATACTTGTGTCTATACTGTGAACCCAGAAGCTGATGGTCAGTGTGATACCAGTGTTGATATCAGTTTGTTTTGTTATCAACTTCTTCTGGACTTCTCCACCCTGTTGTAAAGACACAGTTTGGCGTGGCTGCTCCATTTAATTATCGATTTTCAGATTTGTTCAGCTGATGTCACCTCTTTCTTAACAGCTTAATAACCGAGCCCGAGACCAAGGCGGTTCCAAGTCCAACAACTTTAAAAAAAAAAGGGTCTCAAGACCGTACGGTTTAAAGTGCTGGCTGTCTCAAATGTTTGATTATAAGATTTAAAAAACATTTCTGATCCAATTCCTCCGCTGTCGAGAAATTAGACTGTCGCTGGGAATACTCTGCAATATAAGAAGTATATACAGGATGTCACAGTGGCTCGTTCGTTGTCAATTAACAGGTTAAACCATGATTTTTAGAAATGTGCAGATGTGGAGTCCTCCTGCTAATCGTAAATGATCTGACGGTGTGTTCCTGATCCAAATATACCGTTTTTGCTCAGCCTGCTAGTATTCATCTGACCACCGGAGGGAGCCAGAGTCCACACATAAAAGCCTCCAAACATGGACGGATCAGGTGGTCCTGTAGATATCCTAAAACACAATTAAACTGTCGAGGGAAAGCTTTCTCAGTGGAACGGCAAATTTGAATATGACAGTTCAACACACATACACATATATTAATCCTGTATGTTTTGATGTGCTTGTACTTTGCTTAAGTATTTATATACTTTACATATTGTACTTTTTATTGCATTCAATTTATCCAACAGGTAGTCATTTTGCAGATTAATATTTTACACATATACAGATATGATGAGTTTATGACGCATTGTTGAAGATTCAGAGTATATGAAGTAGTTCAAATTAGCTCCACCTCAACACATCAGTAATAATAATCCAATAATACATTGGAGGAGTACTTTTACTTGCATTTTTAAATATATTTACATTGTTTTATTGTTAAAAAATGATTTAAAAAAACAAATGAAGCCAAAAACTTCAATATAACAGAGCAGTTGATGTCATATTTTAGAAAGCCCTTCGACAACTTTAAAAGTGTGGAAACTGCAGCTTCCCCAACGTCATCCTGCAAGAATCCCTATTCATATTCTATGATAAGAAATATTCTGAGAGTATGTCGCCCCCCTTCTATAAACCTGTTGAAGAAAGATTCCCTTCATTTCTATTTCTTACCATCTGCCTTCCATCACAGCGCTCTGCAACTCCTCGCAGCTCACTCCCCTATGTGCTTACTGTCTTTTCACTCTTTATTTCTCATGCTGAGGGTGTAACTCCTCGCTGCACCTGGCTTCTAAATCTGGCACACACGAAGCAGACTTTCCAGTTTGGTACTTTCTGTCGGCTACATGTGTACAAGCCAACGAGGCGACAAAGAAATGGCCACAAAACAGTGTGAAGACAGTGTTTGTCACCAGCGACACACACTTGAGGGACAACATCAGAGCGGTGATGTCCAACGTGCTGATATAAGGGATTTTGCTCTTTTTTTCAAGATAAATAAGGGACATTTTAACCCTTATTTTCCCCTTAAAATGTCCCTTTAAGTAGGTTTAACCATAAGTCATATATACAGTTCAATTATTTGTTTGATATATTTGATATTTTGGGGAATGCACTTCATCATTTCCCAGCATATGTGAAGATTAATACCACTTTAGTATCCATTTGTTAAATATAAGGCCACAGCCAATGGCCAGTTAGCTTAGCTTAGCACACAGACTGGGGGAAACAGCTAGCCTGGCTCTGTTGCAACGATCTGCCTACCAGCTCACTTATTACCATCCTGTTTGTTTAATCAGCGAATCCTCATACAATATCATATATATATCATATATATCAATATCATACAATATCCTATATATATATATATATATATATATATATATATATATATATATATATATATATATATATATATATATATATATGTGTATATATGTGTATGTATATGTCAGAGTTTAATTCATACGCTGTGTGTTCAGTTCCTGGGAACATTCTTTTAGCTTGAGTTAAACATCAATTCCTTCTCCAAATAGAATAAAATAGAATAGAAATGTACTTTATTCATCCCCAAGGGGAAATTTGTCTGTGGCAGCAGCAAACTGGGTTACACAATAAAATAAAATATTGGGTATGGAATTGTAACAAATAAATAGATAGACATGAATCTACTGACTTGGTATTTAGCTATCTGAGTCAGTATTTGATTGATATCCGATATCAGTCATGGTATCGGTGCATTTCTGGTGCGTTTTACAATGAATGTCCAGCAACACACGCTATCAGAGTGCCAATGCGAGCCCTTAATATGGTTTGAGCAACAACAAAAAACAGAAAGAAAACTTGAGTTGAGATAAGTACGGAAGTGGTAATACCTGTATGGAAGTTACGTAACCAATAAGTCCACGTTGATGTTTGCTTTCACAACGGACATAAGCAGCCTTCTTCTGGGTAAGAGTCTGGTGTTTTCATCATCCAAAGTCTGTCATTCGAAGGACGTAGTGATATATTGTCAACGCACACATCTGCATTCATACGACCGTCCAGGGACTTACGACACAACATACATCAGCTGAACGCTCATGCAGCGAAGCAGGCGTCTGATTGGTTGGTTTGATTTTAAATACACGGGGAGTAGGAGCTAACCTTATTCTACACACACACACACACACACTTACAGACCCTGAGGTAGAGAATTACAGGTATTAGAGCAGCAGACAGACAGGTATGTTTGCTCTGCTGCAGATATGAGCTGAAAGCTCTGTGAGCCAACCTGCTTAGGGCACTTTAATAATACATGTGTGTGTGTGTGTGTGTGTGTGTGTGTGTGTGTGTGTGTGTGTGTGTGTGTGTGTGTGTGTGTGTGTGTGTGTGTGTGTGTGTGTGTGTGTGTGTGTGTGTGCACGAGAGAGAGCGTTAGCCACTAGAGGACTCTGTTGCACACCAATGAAAGGAAAGTGTGTCAGTCATTAACTTTAACATGTTGTTCTCATGTTTCAGCAGTTAGAGCTCAAGAAATGAATGTGCTTCATCATCGTCATGTAAGTTAAACTGTGACTTTGTTCAAATTCACTATTATTACCCACCATATGTTTCTGTTGACGTGGCGCTCACCGCTGCAGTTCTTTAGTCTGTTATAAATAAAGTGGAAATGTGGTCTAGATGCTCAGTAAATACAAAGATGTTTCTGTTCAAAGATGCGCAGAGTATGACAAAACGTTACATTAAAATTGCAAAATAGGGAGAAGATTTAGAGGATTTCCTGTTTCTTTTGATGCTCTGATAAGCGCCTCTATAAAGGCCAGTGAGTGCTGTGAAGGAAGAATTCATTGCTCCAGAATGAGCTGGGTCACACTCTCTAATCCCAGACCCCTACCTGTCTGACTCCTACAGAGTCATGGGAAAATAAACCTCTCACACGCACTCACTTTCTCCCTCTGTTTTCTCACCCAACCCTCCGGCTCTCTTCCACTAAATCCCTCCTGGAATCGCAGACCTGTGTGTGAACCAGACTGCAATCTGACTGATATGAGTTTTTAAAGACTGAGACTGATACTGATCCCTCTGGATTGTAGATGCCGACAGGCTTCTGTGTCTTTAAATCTGACGGCTTTTATGACAAATAAGTTGAAAGTATCCAGTTTTCTTCTCTGAATGAACTCGTCAGTGCAGAACACCTTCAGGAACGACGATCTTGGACTGTAAACCTCCATAAGTAACAGATAAGAGCACTGAAATGTATCATAATCTAAAGAAATACATTCATGATTGCAATGTGATGTCTCATTAGAATCAGCTGAGGTTACAGGCTTCCCATCATCAGGGGTGAAGCGCACACACGACACCACATCTGATTAATAACAAACACAATATTAAACTCATAATTAATAAGAAGATCCAGCCGACCAGACAGACAAACATGTTGTTTGTAATCAGTAATTATTTATTTGATTATCAGGCGGTGGAGTCAGTGGTTGCAAAAATATGTCCGAATTATTCACTCACTTTTACTGCAAAATGTTTTGGCTGTTGGCATTTACTGCTGCAGTCATTAAATGTACCTGCAGTAATAAAGTCTGACGTTATTCTTTAAAGGTCCACATCGCTGCCAAAAACAACCGCACTTGCTCAGCTTCGGGTCCAATTCATCCAATATTTTTCATGTCGTTGTGACACATTTTCTCATTATCACCAGACACCAAATCATTCAGTGTCCACAAGACACGTTTCTTGTGATGACATCATTTAATTTGATGTTGTCATATCACGAAACCTTCATGTTAAGACACAAAATCAACGTATCCCATGAAATATAAATGCTCCTTCACGGTAGATTGACAGACTTGGCAGGTGTTTTTTTTTGTCATGATGTCAGTGAACCATGGCTCCTTGGTAACATTTAATGGCAGCGGTAGGATATACGGCAATAATCTTTTGTTCACTAACGTTAATAAAACAATGACCTCAACAACAAAGGCGCTCATACAACTATAGCTGTTTAACATTGTAGGCAGCTTAAACAACAATAAAACAGCGAAATAATACTGAATGCATTTTAGGAAAATAATGAGAAATTATTTGAAAAACTTAATATGCACACAAAATATTATTTAGCTCACAAGGAATGTGTCGCTTCAGGCGTTAGGTGTCTCTGACTAATGCTGCTGGAATTTACGAGTTAGTTTGCAATCTATTTCATCGCACCATGTTCAAAAGCGCATTCCTTGCCAAGAGGAGAATGAAGAGCGGCCCGAGGTGAAGACAAAGGTGAGAGTCTAAGGAGGACGTGGGAAAAGGAAACCAGCAGAGGAACAGACACTCGTTTCCTTCCAACTGCAACAATGGAAAATAAATAAGAAGTAAAGTGAGCAGAGATGACAATCACAGAAACAATAGGATCATTTACTCTGTAGTAGAAGAAATATAAATGATGAAATGTGACATAATGGGATTGTTCAGATGTTATCTCAGACTAATATTGGGTTGTTTGACGGTAATCAGTGCATGATGGAAGTCCTGCAGCTGCCACACCTAAAGAAGAATGCTTATTCATCACTTTATTTATCCGACCACGCAGCCCTTCTATGTGGCGTCTACGTATCTGTGACGACTCGAGTTATTTCGCCTGGCTGCAAGAAATGCTTACGCCATGAAAACCGTTTTACATTACTGGTGGTCGGAATGACCAGAAAGTTCTGTCACACAAAATAACACCAAATCCGTTCACCTCTCAAATGAAACAATCCAAGAAGAACAAGCCACAGAGGTGGAGAACTATACTGGATGAAACAAACAAGATAATCCTCATCATCCCCTGTTGGATTTAAGGTCACAATGAGCCCCCTCCAATGTCTCCCGTCCTCAGCAACATGTTTAGCTGGAGGAGTCTATTTCCTGGATGTGAGCTGCCTGCATTTGTAGCGCCTGACCCGTCGCCTCCGTGATGATGGTCTTGTTTTGTTTTTCTGTATGATTCCAGGGTTGTGATGCTGTTAGACCAGAAGATGCCACACAGCCTACTCAGGCGTTCATTGTGGAAGGCCTCAATCCTTCTTTAATATCAGCATTCATCAGGACCGCGTTGGGATCTCACTGAGCAATATACGTCATTTCAACCTTTCCTTTATGCTTAAAGCTCTGATGGAGACCAGGATCTACTTGGCTACTTATAGACCACAAGATATGTTGCTTGGACTTCCAGATGAAACTAACCCGTAGACCATCTGATGTCCCTCTGTGTCCCGATAAGGACTGGCATAAACAACAACCTTTTCAAAGATACCATCATGGGGTTGAAGAACACATGTCAGATGTGTGCTAACCACGCAGCAGCTGCCTCGGGCTTAATAAGCGGAGCAGGCAGGGGCCGCAGCCCTTTTGCTTTTAGCCGCTGGTATCCGTGGCAAGCTTCACTTTTAGCTTCCAGCCTCTCGCGCTGTGTTTAGGTGTCAGGCTCTGCCAGCCGCGGTGACACGTGCGGGGTGCTTCAGCAGTGGGCCAGTCATTAGCGGTGTCAGTAACCAGAGATGAGCTCATCTTCTGTTGCTGCTGTTCTCCTCACTGAAACGCAGAAATGTCTCGGCGTGTGTCTCGATGTCTGCAATGTGCACTTTTATGTCTTTGGGTGTTTTTAGTTTTATTGGAAGTAATCTAATTTGACCTCAGTTTTGACTGAAATATTGCATCACATAAGGCAGCAACTAGGGTTATTTTTTACCATCACTGTCAGTCTGTCAATTATTTTTAGAGTAGCAGATTAATCCTCTTTAAATAGTCAGAAAACAGTCAAAAAAGTTCAAACTATAATTCCCCAAAGCCGACCGTAATATCTTAAAATTGCTTGTTTGGGTCCAAAAATAAGAAAAACAAAATATATTTATATTGAATCTATGGGGAGATTTTATTGACATGCAAAAAATACTCTATTGATGAGCAAATGTTTGTGGATTTTTCTTGATAATTGATTCTTCAGTCAAAATTGGCATCAGATAATCGTCGGTCAATTAACTGATCAATTAACTTTCTAATTCTTTCGGCCTGCGATACGTCACCAGTTGGTGTCAGCCAGCTCAGTTGTGACTCCACCTGCAGTCTTGTTGTTTTGGCACCACTTTTCTATTCAGCCAGCTCACTATAGCTTTCCTCGCTACTTAATAACTAAATCTATTGTTGTTATTATTTTATTTATTTGGTTTTTGTGCCACTTATCCCTCTCACCGGATGTCATGAAAGTCCACAAGCTGAATAGTTAAGGTCCAGACATGATGGCAGCAGCTTCAGGCCCATTGATCAATTAAATCTGAAAAAGTGACATAAATAGTCTGCGTCCAGCATAACAATGTCATACTTTCGTTTACTTTTTCCCAGCACAATATAGTTGTACTTCAGGAAATGTATTTTAAAAAAAAGTCCGACTGCTTAGACAGATGTTTCTTTGGGGTTGTTGTTTTTGTCCCTGGCAGTATTTATTTGTGTATGCGTCTTGTTTGTATGAGGCCACATGTTGGAAACAGGCTTAGTGTTTTACACTAGTGACAGCCCAAAACATCCATTGTGACTGTGTGTGTGTGTGTGTGTGTGTGTACGTGTGTATAAGAGAGACACCAGACAATCCATTGTTATGTGTTTGCTGACATGGTGCATCATCCCTGGGGTTGCTACTGTTGCCTTCCCAGCAGCACAATGAACAGGCAATGCAGAGATGCTGAGCCCGACACTCCGCGGCTTTATATAGCTGAATGACACACACACACACACACACACACAGCAGATAGAAAGAGAGACAGGGAGAAATATGTGTGTGTTTGCATCTCAAAAGGAGTTCAGTAAAGCAAATCATTTTCTTCAGTCATGGCAAGAACCATGACAATTTCCCTTTCACATAAATACTTTTAGGCACAAGTTATCTATTTAAAATCAGATTTTAGATTTGATTGAAATGTGCTTGTTTTTCTTGTGCACTGAACGCTGTACTTTCAGGGTCATGTCAAAGCCAGATTTCCGAAATGAATTATAAAAGCTTCATCGTTACATACCTGCTATCTGTTTGAATGAATGCAGCTTACAGCGAGATACAAGTAAAGTTTAACAAAAGTTATACACAACAGAAGTTAAAAGGAGTTGTAAGAATATAAGGCCGGGCTCTGGTTGACTCTGTCTGTCTCTCTGACTTTCTGCCTGACTCTTTATTCATACCATAAGGGAGAGATTGATAGTTGATAAAGGGTTGTATATGACTCGATATTAAGTCCCTGGATAACCTTCTATGAGCCTCTGGTGGTGGATCGGATTAAGAGGACTTTTGTAACGGTTGTACAAGTCCCGGGATAAACCTCTATGAGCCTCTGGCGGGGGTAGGTCGGATAAAGAGGACTTTTGTAATGGTTTTATAAGTCCCGGGATAAACCTCTATGAGCCTCTGGTGGTAGGATCGGATAAAGAGGACTTCTGTAACTGTTTGATAAACGGCCCAATGATTACAATCTCTCTTTGACTTTCTGCTTGACTCTAGTTGACTCTGTCTTTCTGTCTGTCTGTCCGTCTGTCTCTCTGACTGTCTGTCCCTCTGATGTTTTGTCTGACTTTCTGTCCGTCTGTCTCTCTGACTTTCTGCCTGACTCTGTCTGTCTCTTTGACTTTCTGCCTGACTCTTTATTCATACCGTAAAGGAGAGATTGATAGTTGATAAAGGGTTGTATATGACTCTGTATTAAGTCCCTGGATAACCTTCTATGAGCCTCTGGTGGTGGATCGGATGAAGAGGACTTTTGTAACTGTTCGATAAACGGCCCAATGATTACAATCTCTCTTTGACTTTCTGCTTGACTCTGTCTGTCTGACTTTCTGTCTGTCTCTCTGACTTCCTGCCTGACTTTCTGTCTGTGTCTCTGTGTGATTTTTCTGTCTGCGTTACGTGCCGTGTTTGTGCTCTCCCTCTGTCTTCTCGAGTGCAACCCTCTGTCCCGGATGCAAGCTGCAGCGGCTGATTGGACGCGGCTGCGGACAATCGCGGACAGCGGTGGATAAGAGGAGAGGAGCTCCTGAAGGACAACCTCTCCTGGGCAGACCACAGTAGTGAGGCTGTGTATGTGAGTCGGTGTGGAGCGGACAACCCTTGAGCAATGCGTAGTGGTGGAGCTGCGTGTGTGTTGCTGTGGACCATTGGCACCTTTGTTCCAGTCGTGTGGGCTGTTGTATGTATAGTGTCGCTTTCTTTCTATAAGAAAGTCGTTTTTTTCTGCTGCCGTGCAGGCAGCTGGCCTTTTCACAATAAATACTCTTTTGTTAAACCGTCATCATTGCTCAGTCTCTCTTTCCCCGGGAACCGTTACTCCCCGCATCCCTTAGATGCCAAAAAGGGGAACGTAACGGTCTGTTTCTGTGATTTTTCTGTCTGTCTCTCTGACTTTCTGTCCAACATTCTCTCTGACATTCTGTCCATCTCTGTCTGACTTTCTGTGTGATTTTCTGTCCGTCCGTGAGGCTGGCACGCAGCGGCCGGCCTTCGGAAGCAGGAGGACGGACACAGAGAGTACGTGACAGCACTAGATGTAATGATTATGGCAGCCTTATATAGCCTGCCACTAACGAGGACCTCCACATCACTGTAAGATAGGTGACTCTGCTCCTTACTCTACAACACAATCCCCTAATCTACAACAAATACATTAAAATAGATGCCTAACATTCTAAGGTCAATTATCTATATGATCTCTATGGTGGTAAGACATCACCAATAGAGATCATATCCGGCCCGAATAGAGAATTCAATTTTCCTACCACCCCTCTAGTAATTACCACATGGTACCTTCCCGGAACTATGAAATGGTGCTCTTGTACCCTGTGGACTCTTTTAGGACGAACACCCTGGAGAGGAGACACAGCAGAGGTAAGTGCTTTGAACATGCAGGCTATTTGACAGCACTATTAATATATTCAATCATTTTAGTTAAAGATCACTAAACTACTAATATGTTTGTGTCTACAGGCCCGACCTTCAATAATTACTCCTGAGACCATATCAGAAATCATACAATAAACATTCAACTCTGTGTGTGAGTCTCTTATTGTCTCGAACAGTCCACAAATGCCTGCAATGGAGAGGGTCCTTGTCACACCGTCTCTCTGACTCTGTCTGTCTATGAGTCTTACCGACTTTCTGTCTCACTCTGTCTGACTTTTTTCTCTGACGCCGTCTGTCTGACTGACTCTTTGTCTGACACGATACCTTCAACACACATTACTAACTTTGCTTCTTCCCTGGAGACGCTGTGCTTTCTCGCCTCGCAGGTTTCCGTGGATCCTGGTTATACCTGGACTATGGTCTTGCCTCCTGCCGTGGTTCTGTCATATGTGTTGTAACTCTGTTATGCTGTTCATTTTGTACACATGACATCTATTGCACTGTTGTCCATCCTGGGAGAGGGATCCCTCCTCTGTTGCTCTCCCACAGGTCTCTCCCTCTTTTCTCCCCGTTAAAGGGTTTTGCCTGTTCCGATGTGAGGGTTCCGGGACAGAGGATGTCGCATGTGTACTGATTGTAAAGACCTCTAAGGCAACTTTGTAATTTTGGGCTTTACAAAAATGAATTGAATCTGGTAAAAACTGTCAACTGTGTAAAAATACTGAACAAGAGTAAACTAAATGGGAGAGCTGAAACCAGTTTTAGGAAACCATCCTTTCTTTCATGCCTCTTTCTATCCGTCTGTCTACTGTAATGTCATGAGGAGTCACTAGGGCAGGCTAGGCGAAGGTGGTGCAAGGTAATTAACAAAAATCAAAGGTTCATAGAAAACCTTTATAGCCCTAGCCCTATTTTTAGGCCTCTGCTCGAAAATTGCATTCCCATACTCAGAGTCCCCAGCTCTAACTAAAAGGTCTATTTTAATAATTTTGATTCCAGAATACAGGTAACACTTGTGAGATGTGTTCATCATGTAATTGTGTACGTTACTGGTTAATAACTGATACACTTATGGCACAGCTCAAACTGAAAGTTTCATGTGCGCCTGAAAAAAAGCACCTGCATTGAACTTTTTTTTTTTTTTTAATGATGCCTAATGAACCCTAAAATCACTCCAGTCACAGAATAACAGGTTTGTAGTCCAAGCTAATTTTACTTAGCAGGCCAGCATGAAATGAGGTCTGAGTACAGAATTTCAAACAAAATTCTGATTTTTGGAACCAGATTTTGCACTGCTCTATTCTAATTTTATATACGATGTAACATATACTGTATATTCACTTTCTTTATCACTAAGAGTGTTCAATACATCGTAATAAAGCAGTTTGCAATAATTTTCAGTCATGTTCAGTAATTTCCAGATGTCATGTGTCACAGGAGTTCACAGGTAGGACCCAAACGCAAGACCACAGGAGACAGGAGTCGATATAAACAGGTTTTATTTAGCCTGAATAAAGAGGACAGGAAGGTGTGGCGCCCGTGGGCCGACACCAGAGAGTAGGCAGATCGACGGTGTGAGTCCCGTGGCTCGACACCGGAGGGCCGGCAGCTTGACGGAGTGTGTAGTCCGTAACCACCAAGGAGGGCAGAGCGGCGGTATGTAATCCGTTTAACACAGGACACCTCACCTCCTGAACCGGGACTTCTTAAAAACTGAAGAAGATATGAAAAGATATTTTTTAAACTTTTATCACCACGGCTGTAAAAATAAGACGCTCTGCTGGCTTATAAAACAAACCGGTGTTCGAGAGCACGACGGTCCGAGAGGCCTCCAGGACGCAGACCCTCAGGACCAGCTGGATCTGTGTGTCAGTGCTCCGAGGTCTGCTGAACAACAAAATAAATGAACGTGAAGTTGTGTGTGTATATATATATATATATATATATATATATATATATATACAACAAATTGCTGAAAATTCAGAAATGGGAGACTATCTGGAATGCTTAACAGCATTACAACAATAAAGAAACAGGATAACAATAGTTGGAATGCTTAACAGCATTCCAACAATAAAGGGATGGTGTCCGCTCAGGTGCTCTTTTTGGGACGAAAAATAGACTTCAGTTTGTTTTGTATTGATTACCTAATTTAATTTAAGTTTCTTAAAAAAATGGAATTCCCCAAGTCTCCTCTTTCACACCAAGTAAGTCGACTAACGACTTGCAGATCCATGTCATGACACGGTCCACATTCCTCATATCTTTTTTTCCCGTATAAAATATATTTCGACCCAACGCCGACTGCGGACACCTCGGTGAAACGAATCAGACATCATCGTGGTCTGTGATTGTGCACCAACTACTGAGCCTTTTGGCGATTGCAGACCAGATTTGACTGCAAATGTGTTGTACCCCAATAATACGACGCAGTATGAAGCTGTGACGACACTTTATAGCCTCCTTGGGGGAACAATTGAGCCTGAGGGGAACATGTACAGTATAGGTGTGGAACCAAATGTCATGGCAATCTGTCCAATAGTTGTTAAGATCTTCCACTCAAAAGTCAACCTCATGGTGGATTTGATCAGATCGAAGTTAAGAGAGCATATAATAGCTGTAGAGATCTTTAACCAACGATGGGCCGACCGATGAACGCTTTTACCTCTCAAGGGATTTTATGTATGTTGCACTTCATCCCTGCCAGGTGCCATTGCCTTATCATTACTATATTGAATATGATGTTGGTACTCCATATCAGAAACAGAATCAAAATAGGTCCGGCATCCCAGTCTCAGAAGTCCATACATTTTAGCTGAACAACGTTTCAAACAAAGAGAAGGAACTTTTGTTGTTGACATGATCTTGGGTTGATAAATGTGATTTACAACACATGTCATGCGAGGCTCACAGAACATGCAGTACAGCGAACGTGTGAAGTCAACAAGAAACTATTATCAAGAAGATCGTCTCCGTGCTCAGTGCTGTATGTACGTGAGGTGGAGACATCCAGAGAGAGAGCGAGAGAGGAAAGCTCCTTCAGAAAGAAAGAAAAAAAAACTGCCATGAATTATTCAACTCTCCTTTTGTCCGCTCTCCATTTATCGCTCAATCCTCTCTTTTTCTGCTCTCTTCTCCGAGCTGCTAGAGACTCTGACAGCTTTATTGTAGCTGCTGGGAGCTCCTCAGTGTGTGTGTGCGTGTGTGTGTACTGTATTATGCAGTGGTGCATTGTGTCTCCCCACCTCAAACTACACACAGACACACTGAGACACACTTAGAAATAGCCTGGTAATTAGACAGGCAAATTACAGTCCTTTCTGCCTGCTTGTAGCTGAGGACTGTGGGAAACGTAGGCAGCTTAAGTGTTTCCTTTTACTGCAGGGATGGCAGAGCACCTGCAGTTTTTTTTACTTCTTTTAATTTCTAAAGGAAGAAGAAAAGGAGGCAGGGTTAGTGTGACTATTAGTGGATTCAAAGTTCATCACGATCTTGGGAAGGAGCAGAGAAGTGCAGGAAATACTTGCTGATTAATTGCTTTTTTTTTTTGCTTGGTGTTAATTCATTTTTTTCTTGATGCAGCCAGAAACAGGAGGCATCGTGGGCGCAGAGGGGAACATTTCTGAGAGATTAGAAAACCGAATTTGACCAAAGAAAGTGAAAAGAGACACAAGTTTACTTTCGGTGATTCACTGGTAAAGTAGAAAGCATTAAGGTGGTGCATGCCCCTCAGCACAGCCATCTAAATACAATCGGGTATTCATAGAAGGTGTTTTTTTTTGTATTTTTAGAGTCTGGATCTCAATCTGCATAAAACAAATACACACATGATCATGGTGACTGGCTGATTGGAGAATGTCTACGGTAAATCCTGTCTGGATTATAAGGATGATTTGTGCACAGTTTGGTGTGACACGTTAATTATTACAATTCTGATTTAGCTTATTGCTGTAGAACCATGGATAGACGAAATGGCATTAAATGTGGCAGGACTGCTCTGGTTGCATGCTTTAGTTGGAGAGTGAGATACTAAAAAATATTTTAAAAAGTTCAATCTTGACCTGGCAAGTTCCATTAATAGCTGTCCTGTGCTTTACATTTAATTATAATCCTACTTAAAAATTTTGATTCCACGGTTAAATTAATAAAATCATCCTGATATTTGATGTTCCAGATTTTGTGAAGATGGTGAATGAACTGAATTTGTAGGTGTTGGAAAAAAGAAACCCAGAGAAAATCCCAGTACAGGTGTTAAGAGGCTAAATGTAGTGTCTGATAAATATCCAACATGGTGGTGCCGGTATTCTTTGGGCCATGGCCACGCAACACGCAAACAAAGCGTCTTTAGTCGCAGGTTACGTATGGTTCAGATGTATCGTTAATGTCTTTCAAATGATAGTCCACAGAAGTCCTTGAATGGTGGAGGTTAGGGTGGATGGATGGGTCAAACTTATCTCACACATGACCGCTGTTGTTGATCTTGTCCCATGGGAAACTTATCTTTATTCACATCTGCATCTTAAATAACTTAACAAATTATTTTAAGGCAAACCATGATGTTTTACTAACCCTAACCAAGTAGTTTTGTAGCGTTTTGTCTCAATATACAACGTTAACCACATGTTGAAAACTGTTTAAAAACTGCAGCTGTAATCCGGGAGAAAATATGTTTCCCTCAAAATGTAATTGCGAATGCAGTTTAGTTGTACGGGAAGGTCATTTCATAGGAGACAGGATTGACAATGGGCACAGACACGTAAACACCCTTCTTACTTATCATTGAGATCGGCTTATAATACATGATATGTTGGAAAAATAATCAATATTAATTGGAAGATTGAGGAGGGTTATTTCTGTGTCATTCTAACCAAGTTGCATCGACAAGATGTCTTCTATTCGAGCTGTGTCAGCAAACACAGGACAGGTTTGGACTGGTGTTACTTTCCTTCTTTTTTAATTTCAGCATGTGTTAATTACCTGAACAAACGAGATGCCAGATAGCTCTTAATCCCATTGTTCTCATGGACGGAGCCAATCAGCTGATCCTCCACAAACTGGTTTCTGCTGCTTACTCACTCAAACACACACACACACACACACACACACACACACACACACACACGCACACACACAGAGTCACGCGGGTCAGGTGAGTTCATGCAGACAGGTGTAGCAGC
Source organism: Melanostigma gelatinosum (assembly GCF_949748355.1). NCBI lineage: Eukaryota > Metazoa > Chordata > Actinopteri > Perciformes > Zoarcidae > Melanostigma > Melanostigma gelatinosum. The sequence goes on along the minus strand of NC_136652.1, from coordinate 7,863,031 downwards.
ATTTGCACTCTGTGACTTGTTTGTAGTTTTGACATCCGAAACTGGTCGAACTTGCGGCGCAGCACTCGGTCTCATCTCAACTCTTATGCACAAACATCGGATTTGACTCAGTCAGCTGGATCAACAGTTATTTACAGCGGGAGCAGGTGTTTCCTTTTGCTCTCAGAGTGGTGACTCGTCGCTTTCGCTCTAAGCAGTATGACACGAACGTTGCATAAGAAAGTTACTCAGTATCTAAAGAGTTCGGAGGGTGGTGTCATTTCGTAAGCATTTGGAAAACCAAAAACTCAGGAACAAAAGTGTAAAGAATGATTCAGCAGGGTGTTTATTATTAAGTCGATTGCTCCATAGAGTAATAACACAGTAGCCTACTTACAAAGCCAAGAAGTGACCTTTATTCTGTTGGGTTGCAGATTAGGTTTATCACAAACATCAAACATCCACACATCTGGACATACATGGTTTTCACTGGACAGGAAGGAGAGGACAAATTGCAGAATAACTATGTCGAAACAGACGGTCTTGTTTACTGATGTAGGTCATAGAGATGCATCAGTATTACATTGAGACTACGATAACAAGAGAGCAGGGTATTGTGTGAGCGTCTCAGTCTGTCTCGCTCTCTCTCTCACTGTGTGTGTATGTGCGTGTGTGTCTGCGTGTGTCTGTGCGTGTGTGTGTGGGATGACTCAATGACTGACTTAATAGAGCTGGTTCTATAGGGTCCTTTGTGTGTTTCAGTCACAGTCTGCTGGTGACAAAAGCTGACTTAATGGAGTGGTGCTGAGTGGTAGAGGCTGATACACACACACACACACACACACTGACTATATATATATATATAGAAAACTCATGACTTTATAACTGTTAAGAAAGTGGTCTGGTGGATTATTCCAAAATGACCGATATGAACATTTTCTGATCTAAGTTCACCAAATCAACTAATTACATATTGCTATGCAGCTGTTTTGGGTTGTGTGTGTGCTTGCGTTATCCATCTCTGTATCTTCTCCACTTCTCCAAAAAAAATACTGCGTGAAAACAATTGTGTTTGTGCTGCTCAAAGCCCTCAAAAAAGTTAGCAGTTCAAATGTAAATGTACTGTACAATATGAACATCAACATATTAAAATCATTTGCTTGAAAAGCATCGCCTCCATTATGAACAATAGAGCTGATATACACACTGTCAGAAAACACAGTCACTCCACTGTAGATCTATATAGTTCATTAACATAACTCCACCAAAAGTCAAACATCTGTAAACATCAGCGTCAGTGCTTGTGTCTGAGCATGTGTGGAAGTAGCAACACTTTAATGATTGTGGGAACTGTTCCGGCTGTCACTGTTGCCATGGTCCATTCAATAAAACGACCGTTACAACCGAACAAGGCCTTTGAGTGGTGTGACCTGCTATCCCTGTTAAATGTGTCTAAAACGTTAATGAGCTTTATATTCTGGGTGGTCTGCTTATTGATTCAACAGAGAAATTACATTTGTTAACTATATTATGAATAAATACAGCAGGGCTAAACAACCTTAGAGCCAGAGACCAGGGACCAGAGACCAGGAACCAGAGACCAGGAACCAGAGACCAGGAACCAGAGAGCAGGGACCAGAGACCAGAGAGCAGGGACCAGAGACCAGAGAGCAGGGACCAGAGACCAGAGAGCAGGGACCAGGGACCAGGGACCAGAGAGCAGGGACCAGAGACCAGAGAGCAGGGACCAGAGACCAGAGAGCAGGGACCAGGGACCAGGGACCAGGGACCAGGGACCAGAGAGCAGGGACCAGGGACCAGAGATCAGAGACCAGGGACCAGAGACCAGAGAGCAGGGACCAGGGACCAGAGATCAGAGACCAGGGACCAGAGACCAGAGACCAGAGACCAGAGACCAGAGACCAGGGTCCAGAGACCAGAGAGCAGAGACCAGGGACCAGAGGAGGGGCTGCAGTTGGCTGCTGGCTGAATGATAGCTGCACCTGGTTTGAATGAGGACTTTCATGGGAATGACGCCGTTGTGGAGAAAAACACAAGAACTGGCTGAGACGCCTGGCCGTCTTTCCATCTGTTTGGCAAAGGGAGTGTTTGTGTATTAAATACTTTTGAGTCCAAAGAAATAAAACAAATACTCCACAGAGTCTTCTCAGCTAGCTGTGCTGTGGCTCTTTCCCTCTTCTTGTTGCTCTTAAGCTCTGACAACATGTTGTAAAATGTGAAGTAATCCAAGAACGTAACCAAGTACATTTACTCAAGTACTTACTGAAGTACAGATTTGAGGTACTTGTGCTTTACGTGAGTCTTTTCTTTTCATGCCACTTTCTATTGAATATTGTACTTTTTACTGCACTCCATGTATCTGACAGCTTTAGTCACTTTATATTTGCACACAACACATAACGAGCTGATAAAACATGACGTTTTTGTCATAAATTAAACCACCCAACAATACAGCTGAAACTATTACTGATCAATAATTAATTGGCACCTATTTTGTATTAATTTCAGTCATTTTTCAAGTAAAAACAATATCTGGTTCCAGTTTCACAAATGTGCAGATTTGCTCCTTTTACTTTGAATTATTTAATTTAAATTATTTTTGGAATGTTGAGGTAACTCACTATTTTTACAATCCAAACATCAATCAATTAATAGAGAAAGTAATCAGCAGATTAATCCGTAATTAATAACAATTATTAGTTATTCGTTAATAGTTACAAATGAGCTGTAACTCAACCAACTACAACTGAAAAATCCTGCTTTTACATGATGGTGAGAAAATAGATAAAAAGAACAACAGCCACAGGGGATATTTTTCTGCATTGAGTAATTGTATTTTTTCCTGATTAAACATACTAACTTAAATTAAAATTTTAAAGTATTCGTACATTTACTAAAGTAAAGGATTTGAATACTACTTACATGATGTCCTCTACACTTGTATACTGTGAAGTATTTCTTGTCTGTTCAGCTAAAGATTCCTTTCAGTTCTTCTGTCTGTCAGTGAAATAAACAGAGTGCCATAAAGAGAACACTGTCAGGTACTGTAGCAGCCATCAGCATATATCTTCTGCCTTTGACTCATGGAAATAAGATGGAAAACTGTCAAAGTCCTCCTTTGTGTACGAGCCCTGCGAACCAGTTTACACCACCAAAATGTGGAAATGTATTTTTGTGAGAGAGCCAATGTAATGGAGCAATACAACAAACGGATCCATTAACTTCCACTCTGTTGAACAACCAATTAAACAGCAGCGGAGTGAAAGTGGAACGTCCTCGTTCTGCCTCACTGCACTGACCATCTGCAACCCACCGAGACTCATTCGGTTTCTGTTGCATTGATGCAAAGCAGCAGCAACATGCTGGAGGAGCTGAGTTTCACACATGTTTGTGGGGCTCGTGTTGGGCAGAGCGGCCGCTGACAGGCGTCTGGAAAAGGCATCAGCGGCTTTGGTGGAGAATTGCTTTCTCAACGTGGTTTCTTAAAACAGCTGCAGGGCTGTTTCGGGTTGAGGCATGTTAACATTAAACTGGGTTGGAATAATCTGGTGAGCACGTACTCGTACAATGAAAAACAAACATGGTGGTAGATTAGCAGGTTAGTGTAGAAGAACATCTTAGTCTTTCACATTGGCCTCCAGAGTTCAGATGCTTCACTGATGTGGGACCAGTTTTGACAGCGAACATGAAATGATTTCCCCGCCTTTCAATGTACAAATTCATCCCAAAATCCTACGTGAAATGGAAAAATGTGTTATCTCCCGATCATGCAAAAGGCTTTTTTTGTATCACGAACGAAGTCAAAGTTCCAACACGCATGTATTACAAATGTATGAATGAATGAACATAACATTCACAGGCTGTATGAATGTACTGCATGCTTATCGGTAATTATAACATTGAAAAACAAACCACGAGGGAAGTCCGTGTCATCTGTGACTTCCACTGTGTTTCATGACAAATAGATGTTCAGTCAACAGGACGGATCAGCAGCTGCTGCAAAGCCCTGAAGCACATCAGCATATACTGTACACACACAGCTCTACTGTCCATGCAGAACACATGGGAATGGCTTAACAGGCCCAGTATGGGTCTGAGATTTATGCAGTGTACAATTATATTGGATACATCTCGACAACAGCCTAATTTCCTTACTGTACTTCAGTGGCTGCGCCTTTCCGATCATGCAGACAAATGATGTACGTTATTCCTAGAACCTGCACCGTGTTTGGTGAAAGCGCTTTTAAAGTGTTTATGCCTTCGTCTTGGTGTCGAGCTACAGAGGCAATTCCAACCAGATCGTTTTATTAGCATGCAAGACTTTTAAACAGGATTAAGGATTATTCGAGTGCTGAATGTACTTGTCCTGAAACTGAATGACAATTCTTTGGTTTCCTTTTTATGTGATTTCTGTGATGTTGTCTTTAACTTTTCGCCGATTTAAAATGAATGATCTGTTATTTGTGTTTTTATGTGGTGCTTGTGTAGAATCTTTCCGCTTCCATCTTGACTGGTACCCTTTTGTAAATGCCGATGGGATTATCCTGGATAAATAATGGTTTAAAAAACATTAAATTAAAAAATTAAATTAAAAGGTTGTGACAGTGTTGCCAACACAAACAAATACATGATACAAATGTATAAAAATACATAAATACATGATTTTGAATAAAGCTTTTTGTTTTATTTTTGCATGTTATATGTAAATGCTTTAAAAATAGCATTGTAGGTAAATTCAGTAAGCAAATGAGATCCTCTCACCCTGCTGATGGGAGATTAGAAACATAACGTTAGATTTCTGCATTATTTCAATTTTATTTGAATCTTGACCAAAATGCATGTGCAGTATCTCTGGTCTTGTTTTGAAAGCTGAGCTTGTTAAATGCCATATAATGTTGGTTCTTGACTCGTCAAAGTGAAGTAATGGTAACACATGGACAACACTGATGCCATACATACAGACCAGAAAGGTTTGTCTGTGAGGAATTCAGCTAATCAAGAGGACTTCCTTGTCAAGCTGCAAAGCCAGTTAAAGTTATTCAAGCAGCTCATTAGGACAATCCCAGACGCGGTGCCCCAACTCAACTGCTGTTGTGTAGTGAGGCATGAACAAGACAATTAAAAGGGGAAGAAAAGAAGAGCATGACATTGAAAAAGTACACATGCTTGTTGAATATTAGAAAAAAGCATGACAAAGACTTCCAATGCCACCTGAAATAATCCATTAAAACTAACTACGCTGTGCTCTGTGATAATAATAGGAGGTGAAGTGGATGGGCTCTATATATAGTAAATCATTTAGGCTTAACAACATGTGGTTACGTTTCTCAGTGAGACCAACGATGGCTGGCTTGTCTGATGAACAAAAGAAGCTGATGTGTTGCAGTTAACAGTGCAGCATATTCACATGGGAACGAGGGGGTGTCAGAGGACAAAACATAACACGGTGAGTCACAGTGCTGTGCATGTGTGTGTTTTACATTTTTGGAACATTAGTCTGCGTGCAGAGGTCAGCCTGTCTGGTTGCATGTTTGTGTTGTGGCGTGGTGGCGAAGTTCATCTATTGATTTGTTGTCATGTAGAGGGAGCACCACAAAGGACTGCTGAGTCAGAAGAAAGACTGATGTAGACAGAGTTTGCAGTAGCTCAATGATTTTACCTTAGTAATGTTTGTTTTGCTATATTTTTTGATGAAATGTTACCGTATAGTTTACACACAAGTGTATGTAAACATTGGTATATTCAGTGGTGGAAGACGCATTTCAATCTGTTAAACCACTCTGTGAAAAGACAAGTAAAAGTCCTGCATTCAAAACCTCTATTATAAGTATTATCAGTAAAATATACATAAAGTATCAAAAGTAAAGGTACAGTGTCATAAATGTTGGTGTTTTGCTCTGATATGTGATGTTTTCTTGATTGATATTACTGCTGCATTAATGTGTATGTTGCATTTGACTGCTAGATGTTTCAGGTCCTTTCTCTACTGTGGGCTAGTTTAATCATCGTCAGCTTCGTGAACCTACCCAATCCTTTCACAGCGTTATCCATATGGTATTGTGCATTTCTGCAAGCGTGATACGATGCTGATACAAAGTATATATTTAAAATGTACTTTTGATTTGTAAACGTCGACATTCAACATACAATGCCAACATGCCTTTTTCCCATATCATATTTGTCATATTCTGCACTTATTTAATAATATATGCAAAACAAACGTACAAAAGGTCTATTTCTTTGTATTTCTATACGAAGATCTAATCATCTTTTCTTCCTGTAAAACAAAATATGTGTGTCTACATAAGCTAGAATCGACCAATTTCAACCAATAACATCATAACCTCATTCCTTTCATCAATAAATCTGCAACTTTTAGGGATTTTATTTAAGTCCTTGTGACTGTACATCGCTCTAATATTCCGTTTCACTGGGGAGTATTTAAACTACCGGAGCTGAAGGTGCTCTTGCTTCTGTTGCAATGGGACCTTAAGGAAACTGGAAGTGTTTCACTGATCCCTGAGATGAATATGGACGACCCTCATCAGCAAGAACGCTACACAGACCTGTCCATCACTCCTGATGCTGATTTCTGGAACCAAATCTGCAATAACATCTACTTCATGACTAAAAATGCCAATTTACAACTAATACAGTATAAAATACTTCACAGAATTCATTACACCGGGCAAAAAATGTTTCAAATGGGATTCACGTCAGATATCTGTCCACATTGCACTCAAATCAGCCCGGATAGCTTTGTCCACGCCACCTGGCACTGCACACCAGTTCATCACTTTTGGGAAGAAATAAGTGAGTCACTGTCTGTCTTCCTGGGCTGCCTCGTCCCTTTATCCCCTTCACTGTGCTTACTAGGAGACATCTCAACAACACATCTGAGTAAAACAAACCGCAAATTACTCCTTGTGGCCCGAACTATCGCTAAGAAAACTATCCTCATGAACTGGAAATCAAGGATAACACACACATCGCACACTGGAGAAACTTAATGATAGAGTATATGTCAATGAATAATCTAACCTCATCCATCATATACAATACAACAGAACACCATTCCACCTGGTCATCCCTTACTATGTTTCTGCAAACATGACACCACCCATTCTATTAATATTGAAATACGTACAGTATATATACCGGTGTATATATATATATATATATTTGTTTGTGTATTTTTTACTATTATTGATTTCTGTTTTGTTTTTCTTGCCGGACAACCAATTGAAACCCACGTACATGCACACATGAACATCCATATGCACACATACTTACCTGTTTTTCATTTTTTCATTTTTTTCATTTTTTTTGGTTTGTTGTTTTTTTTATTAATTGTTTTATTATTATCATTATTTTTATATATTTTTCCCTCCATCTCAAAAGGCTCAAGGACATTCTCACACACACACACACGCACACATACACACACACTGACGATATGATATTTGCTGGCTTTTATCCCACTGTTCTTGTCATCCTCTTGTTGTTATGTCGATGTATTGTCTTAATATTGTCTCGTGTCTTTCAATAAAAAACGTATACAAATTTTTTTTTAAAAGAACGCAACACAGCAGAGTTCAGAGTGTTTGTGTCACATGAGCCCATCACCTGTTGTAGAAATGAGCAGTTTACAGTTCATAAACATGGAGGGCGGCTGTACTCTGTCTTATTTCTATTATAAGAGCATAACAATTGTTCACACCTTTTTAAATTCATACAATACTCTCTCCGCCTCTGCATGTATCCTGTATGGCCACGTTTCTCACTACAGCAGATGTTTCCTGTTGCACTGTGTGGGAGAAATACATGTTTTTCTTGGAATATGAGCAACAGATGTTGAGAGCAGAGCAGGAAAAAAGAAAGGTGTGTTGAGAGATAACGCCCTGAATCATGCCGCCATGTAGAGAGAAGGGTGCATTTTTTCGCTGCCCGTCTGATCACATGTCCTTGTTACTGAAGATATAAAAGGATCAGATATATTTTACTATGCTAATACTAATGCTAATAATTTTACCTTGTTTAGCCCTGAGTCAAGTATTTTAAAGAGGAAAAGCAGATTTTTCATCTCATTCAGAACCTTCTTTCTCCACGTGTATTAACTGTCTGAGCATTTATGACGTTCAAGATTTACTTTTTTGCTTTCTTGTCTTCCTAAGAAGCGTGGTCTGCTCATGATAACATGGGCTTGTAGATAATATCCTCACTTCCCTTAGAAATCAGTGGGATAAAGATTATGTCAGGGTTGCTGGTTGTTAAAAGAACCACGGTCTGATAAGGTGGAAAGTTTGGAGTATAAACTGTGCTTTTGTGTTTGAGATTAACAGTCGGTGAGAGCAGGTGCTGACCTGGAAGCGCAGGTCAAACATGTAGTCTATCATTCACAAAAGGACATGTCACACAAGGTCACGTTCAGCCTTATTCTCACCCTCCACATGTCCTCTTCCTCCCCTCGTCTCCATATATTTATGATGAGCTGTTTTATATCTCTACTTTGCTTCTTCTTCATCTTGATCCATCCATATTAATCATCTGTGCTCTCTAGACCAAACAGTATCTTTAATGCCGGCTCCACGGTAGAGTATCGATTTGATGATTTTAAAAAAGGTGACCATCCACCATGACGACAATAAATTGAACACCCTTAAAACGACACACAGATGATGATACATTATGGTGAGTGGCCAGAGACTGAGCAGCGCTCCTGCTCATGAACACATGATGAAATACGAAGTGAGGAGGTCGGGCCTCACCCTACTCGGCCCGTTGATATAAATAACATTCCGATGACGAGTCTCTTTGTTGCATTCCATGAAAGATTCACGCAGTAGACGATCAGAATTAGACACAGACGCAAAGCTAGTAGAGGTCCACAGCCAATGTGAGTATGTGAGTCTGTGCAGAGGTTACCGTGGATTCTCACGATATCACAAGATCACGCGTAACTCCATCCAACGACACAGAGAGGCGACTGTTCGTTCTAAACAACAATGGTGGCTGCTGAAGTGGTTAGCGTAGATGCTGCAATGGCCTCAGTTCTATCAGAACTGGAGAGTATTCCCGACTTGAAAGAAGAGCAAAGAACGACACTGAGGGCTTTCCTTGATGGAAAATATGTTTTCGCTCTTCTCCCGACTTGCAGAGGGAAGAGTTTGATTGACAGATGGTTCATCCATTCACCTCCCAAGTATTTGTCTTTGAAAGTGCCTGCCCTTTTCCAAACAGTCTCCAATGCCAGCTCCTCCAATGGTTCTGTGTCACAAATCACGTGGCGTGTCAGGGTAGTACAGTGGTGCTTTGAGCAAAATGTTACCGTTAGCGTGCTAAAATACTCACAATGCCAACGTGCCGATGTTTAGAGGCTATAGTGTTTACCATGTACAGGATCTTAGTTTCGTCAGCTAGCATGCTAACATTCGCCAATTGGCATGAAACACAGCGGAGGTTGATGGGAATGCTGTTAGTTTCACAGGTATTTGGTATTGTAGGAATTTAAATGTTGAACTGATGATGGCACTAGACAAAAGGTAAAAATCACCAAAGGTATTACTTTACATCCTCTGGGGACCATGAATGTATCAAATTTCATGATAATCTATCCAGTTGTTGTCAAGACATTTCACTCAAAATCACAAATGCCAATCTAAAGGTGGCACTAAAGGAAAAGTCAGAGGTACTTCAAAATCAATAGCAATTATCCTCTGGGGAACATGACTGTGTGCAAAATGTAATGACAATCCATTGAATAGTTGTCGAGATATTTCAGTGTAGACCAAAGTGGTTCATCAACAGATTGCTATGTGCTTGCATGGCTAAATACTAGCTGCATGGTTAGATAACATAGTGTTTGTCATTTGAGTGAATGACCCTTTAAAGTGCATTCAGACTCAACCCACCTGTTGTTATTTCTTAAGCCAGAGGAGATAATATCGTCCTCACTTTACTAAAGGTTGGGATGTGAATTATTGAGTTATTTTGAACAAATAATTTCCCTCCACATATTTTCAGCCTAACAAACTGCTTTTAGTTCACCTTGCTGTTCCTCGTTTTGACGAGTTCACTCCGCAGTCAACTTCTTCTTTTCCAATCGCACTGTTTAGTTCCATGTAAATTTGCTGATACTAAAACTGAGGCTCGTGAACATACTGTACTCTATCTTTGTGATTAAGGGCCGAACCACTTCCTCATAAGTCCATTATCAAATGTTCCCTTGCGTTGAAGGCTGTTACTGTTTTGCCTTTAGACTTTGTTCGCATCAAGTACAATCTTACTTTTGTGCTTTTTACATCCACAAAGATTTTGTTGAAACTGTTACTGCAAGTAAGATTAGGAGTGGACTGCATAGCATTCCTAAATGTTATCATCGTTTATTTTAAAAACTAACAGATAAGAGAGGGTTGTTGTGCTCAGAGTAGGAGATAAAATAAGTGATAAGTAGCTTATTCAGGGGGGCGAGGACATCAAACCAGCGTGGGATTCTCCTCTCCGAGTGTGTGAAACTCAAAGAATCAAATGATGAAAGCAGTGGCTGCTTATCAGAACTTGACTCCTCCAGTTAACAGTTATTACCAGGACATAAACATGTCTGTGTGACTGCTGTCTGTGAGCTTTCTGAGTGTGTATGTGTGCGTGTGTGTGGTGACTGAAACAGTGACAACATCACAGATACAGGAAGTGGCAGGGCTATCTGGTGAAGTTGGTTTCCTGTTGTGGTTTCTCACTTCTGCTGCTGATGTCAAACGACTTCAGCAACAACTCTCACGTCTTCTCGCCAGGTAGAGGAAGATACTCTTTACTAGTGAAAGTGCAAATACAGCAATGCAAAAATACACCATTATAAGGACTCCTGCATTCAGAATCTTACTTACATACAAGTGCAGACGTATGCAAAATGTACTTCATGGAATAAATGTTTTTGTTCTGATATATTATTATATGTGACATTATTAGATTATTACCACTGATGCATCAATGTGTAAGTGGCATTTTACTTTTACTTTATATACAGTGTGGTATTTTAGTCCAGTGGTTCCCAACCTAAGGGTCAGGTCCCTCCACAGGGTCACAAGATAAATCTCAGGGGTTGTGAGATGATTGAAGAGGCAGGAAGGAAGAGAAAATTAATCGATATCCATTTTTCCGGACTTTTTTCAAATCTTTGCTTTTTTGTGAAATATTACAGAGCCTTACCTTTTTGTAACTTGATCAGTTATTTAAAGGGGACATATTATGCTAATTTTCAGTTTCATACTTTTATTCGGGATTTCTACTCGAACATGTTTACACTCTTTAATGTAAAAAAGCCCACATTGTTGTCCTCATACTGTCCGTCTGACAATACCTGTATTCACCCTCTGTATGAAACGCTCCGTTTTAGTGCCTGTCTCTTTAAGACCCCGTCCTTAAAAGCCTAGTCTGCTTTGTTTGGCGAGGAAGATATGACGCACCTTTGCAAAGGTAGTTCTCAAGCCGTGGGTGCAGATACTCAGATGAGTGGAGGCGTATATTCTAATGAGCCTGCGACAGTGGAAGGGGAGCCAAATCTGAATGTCTTGTTGAATCACACTTCTTCTGATCTAAGAAGCCCATAAAAACTGACTGGTTCTCTTATTTCACAGTTTTTGGGTTGGTAGGCACTCCAGATGCCCAAATTTATGTGTACAAGCACTGCAAGTAAGTTTTTCATGATATGTCCCCTGTAAATGGAACCATCTAAGGAGAAAATCCCTCTTTGAGGAAGCTGCTAAAGACTCATGACCATCCGAAAGCAGACACTGATTTTTTTCTGAGGGGCCACAAGCCAAAGAGGGAGAGGGAAAAATGTTTTTAACATCGTCTTTTATCAAGGTTATCATATGTTTTTATCTTAATCTGAAAATCTTAATCTCTAAAGTATATTAACTACAGCTGGCAGATAAATTAAGTGGAGTCAAACGTACAATATTTTCCTCTGAAATGTTTTGGAGTAGACATATAAAGCACCAAGTAAAGTACTTTCCAACACTGCTTCTCTCATAAAACTTTAATTTTCCAGTATTTTTTTGAAGAAATAAAATCCTGCTACACAAAGATATGAGGTGAATTAAGAAATATTTCGATTTATTTGTTGTTGTTTAGGTTTTTTTTTTAAAAGAAGAAGTTTTTAAACCACTGTTAGATCAGCTGCTCTGATAAAAAGCTTATTTTTCATTCATTACTCACACATGATGTCAGCGCATGTATTCATCCATTTACACCAACACCCACAAATTCAGTCACGGTGACTAATGTGTTTATAAGAAGCCGAGGCTACTGTTCTTCACCCTGTCTGCCTACATGACTAACCACACCGCGGAACCAGCTATTTCTGTAGATGCCGTCACTGCTGTATCCCTGACATTTCACATGTATCTGCCTGATATTTTGTGACCTTTCAGAGTCACTGACAGTCGCGTGTTAATAAAGAGCTGGTGTTTGCATAGATGGGGCACTCCGTTGGTCATTTACACACAATCACACACACACATACACACACGTACACACACCATTACCCCCAACAACACACAGACAGGAAACCAGCATTTGCTAATTATGTTATGGCGTGTCCACAGGAAGGAAGAAATCCTGCAGTGACACACGTTATCAGTTAGGTGGGACTGCAGACAATGGCTCATCCAACCCATACATACAGATAGGATGTGTGTGTGGTTACTGCCTTAAAAGGTCATTACTGTATTTTAGTATATTGCCTTGTTTATCTTGAAACAATGAAAACACAACTGTCACTGGGGTGAGAAACGTACTGTTGCTCATAGCAGAGGACTGTGTTTTACACATTTTCCCAAAAATGCAGACTGCTGCTTTTGTATCATGAAAAGTGATACGTTATCGATTGATTTTCCAAAAGCTCTTTATAGAAGTTGATTTGTTTTGGGAAAAAAAGAGGTTACCGGTAATCTAATCCCATTTTGCTAATTTTGCTAAATCGCAGTACGGTAAAATGTTGGACTCAGCATTCCATGCTGTGTCACGGTTAGTCACTAATTCGGGTTCCGTACACATCATTGCAATTTGGAGAGTTGGTTTGTCTTCCTTATAAAACTGTGGAATGGATCACCATACATTTTTCTTTATACGGCCATAATATAAACAAACCTTATCTCTACTGACTCCTAAAACTAACTTCTGTATGGATGCCTGTGTTTGCTTCATAAACCTATGAGGATACAGTGCAGAGGTTTGTGTGTGTGTGTGTGTGTGTGTGTGTGTATTGTTGGACAAAGGGACTTGGCAGTGCTGTGTGGTATTCATCACTTGCAGGCTAGGACTGAATTAGGAGACAATGTGACAACAGAAAACACAAAAAATGTTCCTCTCCCACTGTTTGAGATGGAAATATTTCTGATAGATAACTGAGAGAAGTTACATTTTCTAGGGGATAACAACTGCAGTGTTTTATATAAAATAACATGGTCTATCTCAAACTATTTAAAAAGAAACATTCATTGTAAGTAGCTTTAAATAGTGTATTTGTGCAGCAAGCTAGCCTATGACTCAGATATACATCTATGGTGCCATGATAACATATTAAAAGAATATATTTATTCTAAAACGATAATCCTGAAACAACCAGCATTCATACACTGATGGCAGAGGCTATCATACAAGGTGCCACCTGCCCATCAGGATCTGAACTAATTCACATTCACACCCTTCTTATATACAGTCTATGATTCACGCACACTCACCAATGGCACAACCTCTGAGCCACAGCCGTCTCCATATATAGGCTATGTTTTCCAACCTATTCAAATACAGTTACATATTATTATTGTTAGGTTGATTTCCATGCATTATTATTTTTATTATTTAATGTAATTATGCTCAGCTTTTAGAAGTCTCTTGTATAAGCTTGTATCTGAATACTTCTCCTGCACAAGCTTTTGTTTACTTTACATTAATTTGATTAAATGTTGGTGAAAGTTTGTTTGTATATGTATTTCTGTACACATCATATATTTTCATATTGATTGTATTTTTAATGTGCAAACAAATATATTTTTCTCATCATGTTCTTCAAATATAATCATTGGTTTACTGAGCATTAATGTGGTAAAATGAGTCAAATAAATCGGTTGGAAGCTTAAATAACAAATGAGCCCTCTAATTAATCAACACATAGTGACGTAATCCTTCTTACTACACTAAGTACTTATCATTAACCCCATACACCAGAGCTCATTTAGTAAAGCAGCGTCATGAATCGCGTTTACCGGGCCTCAAACAGTTAACAGTTTTGCGCGTGCACGGTCATGCATCCAGAGTGTATCGGGAGCGCGCAGAGGCGCACCGGGAACGCGAAGCAGAATCAGATCAGACAGACAGCAGGTCGGTCGGTGAGCAGAGAGACAGACCGCGGAAAGTACCGGCGTGAAAACGGCACACCTGAGCCTTTTGGTTTCGGCGGTGGCTTCTCCGGTGGACTAACGTTACTGGAAGTTTTATTCAACAGTTCAGACGGACGGAGAGGGTCGGTAAAGCTGTCCACCATGTCGGGGAGCAGGGAGGAGGAGAGGAGGAAACTGGCCGACATCATCAACCACTGGAACGCCAACCGGCTCGACCTGTTCGAGATCAGCCGGCCCACAGAGGTAGGAGATCAGTAGCAAGAGAGACCGCGGACCCACAAGGCCCTCTCCCGGGTGAATGGGAGACCGTAACGCTGACCAATACTTTGCTTGAACATGTTGAAAGCCAGGCTGTTGTGGGCAGCGTGGTTTACTCGGTGTCCCCGTACGTGCATGGGGAGAATGAATGCCGAACTCCATTGAAAAATCTGGTGACTTACTATATCGTCATATGTACAGCATACGGCCTTTGACATTGAATGAATATGTGAGCGTTAAACAGACACAGTAAATATGTGTCTACAGATCAGCGCCATGTTTCGGTAACATTCCTTCTTGGAGAAACATTTGAGCGTAACGTTAGCTTAGCTTCTAGCTACCGCCCACAGCTGTGTTTAGCTTGTGATTTAGCAACAGCACGCTAACGTTATATAGTAGGAATTATTCTCAAAATTGACAGTTCACAGAACCAGTTCGTGCTTTGTGCATAATAAATACACCGAATTTGAAGTGAATTCCAACGAGTTGTTGAGTATTCAGGTAACGCTGAATTTTCGGATATGCGACCGTGAGCGATAAGAGTGGCAACATTGAATTGCCAGATTTTGAATGGAGTTTGGTGTGTTGCTATCTCCAGCACGTATCGGGCTTAGCTAGCTAGTTAGCGAGCACATTACCTGTAGAGCAAACATGAACCCTGCCAGTGGGTCAAACAGAAGAAACGAATTGCTGGTATTTGGTATAACACATATAATTGCTTTTTTAAATGACAAACTAAACTTGTGATGTATCGAGCTGTGCCAGCGTTGGCTGTGTGTTGCGGGGCTTGCAGCAGTGCCTGCAATGGCTGACAACCCCAGTAACACGGCGAGGTTGTTTGATACGCAGGGCAAATAGATAAAAGCTTAAGGCATTAGCAACACGCTGGGGCGTAAACGCTTATTCCAGGTAGGGCACTCACAACAAAGATGCTACCAGCCTGCGAACCAAAATCTCCCTGCCAGTGCAGAATGCAGACCATGTCATGTTGCTCTCTGCATTGTCCTCACACTAGCTAGCTTGGTGCGAGCTGCTCGCTTGACCAGCAATAATTTGACCCTGCAACACATTGAGGACCGGTGCTATAATTAAAAGGCCAGTCTAGACTCGAGGTCGGGGTTGTTTACTAATAACATGCCAGGATAAGGAACTCCTCCCTGCAGGATTCAGATACAGCTAGCAGCCAGAGAGTGGCAAGGGCTTGGTGATGTTTCTCGTCTTCAAGGAGTTAGTCAATAACAATCTATCCTTACTCCTCAACTGGTGCATCTCACGCCTAAGTAGTTTTGATTTATAGCTCTGACTCTGATTGCCTCAGCTGCAGCGTTTTTTAGGCGGGCAGCCCACCCCCACCGCTCCTTGGATAAGGGGACCGGGGGCCACAGGGTCTCCTCTTCTTGAGCCGATTAATGTATCAGGATTGAAGCTGGCCAGCCGTTGGCCAGGGTTTGTGCACTGCACACACAAACACACACACACACACACACACACAACGGCTCCATTCTGTGAGGAATGATTAACCCAGTCCAGAAGTTCTTGAGGCTGTAATTCTCTCACTGCACAAGGAGCGTTACTGCTCAGTTGAGTCCGGCAGCACGTGATTAAATGTAAGCAGATGCATGGCCTTCCCTGCCACGCCACACCCTACCCCATATGTCAGCTGGTGGAGCCCCCAAGCTGCACAAGTATCCTTCACACTGTCTAGACTACTCTCGAGTGTAGCTGGACACGAACGACGCTGCATTTGTAATCCTGTTTTACAGTATGATCTGGGATTGACACTGATTTCTTTTTTTTTAGATTTGATCTACCACACACACACACTCATCATTATCTGATAATTGACAATGTTTCATTTCTGTAGTTTGGACCAAACTGCCTCGGAGAGCGGCGAGATCATTCGTGTGATTAGATTAGCCGTGCATGGGTGATTAGTCTGGAGCAAAGGTTGTCAAACTTTTTAATCTTGCAACCCAAACTGAATAAGTCCTGCTGTGGGACTCATGGTGGGACCGTACTCGTGTCACGTGGGGACTCACCACAGGCAGAGATGTGGGGCTTACTGTTGCAGAATTAAATAAACACTAGGCTTGAAAGATGTCGCACAATACATGCACTGCAATTCAGATGCAATCGCACCAACTGTTGGTTTTTTTTGGATCCAAAAAATTGTGGGAATGTTTACTTTGCTCCACTTTTGTATTTAGGCTGTCCAGGTTCACACTGCCCGGTTGTAAGTTGTAGTTTTCGCGCGCGCGCGCGTGTGTGTGTGTGTGTGGTGGGGATGGACGGACATTGTTCAGGATACAAACACATTATTAGTTGTCCTCATATGTTTTAACACTAATGCAGCCTCTGGTTTAATGCCTTCATCCAGATCAGACCTTTGCTATTCACAATATGGTTGCATTGAATAACTGCTACATGCCACTTAAAAATGATGTCCTCAGACAGTACTGTTTAAAGAGATGCACTGTTTAAAAAAAATTGTGAGCACAGTCTGCAGTAATCTCCCCAAAAAGAGTTTGGATTCCGTCGGCTGATATCCAGCACTTCCTGTTGCTTGGAAAGCGGGTTATAAGGGCAAATTTGATGTCAAGATTTCCCTGAATAAAACCTGTGATATAGAGTGCAGTATCGAAAAGCAAGTTTGTGACTTAAGTCTTGGTCTCAATAAATTTGGAACAAGTCCTTGATGCCCAAACTCTACGTGTGCGCTTGTTCATTCTAATTTGCAAGCTCTGGTGCACTGGCAGTTTGAGCCTAAACAAGGATTAAACTAGAGTGTTGGGGTCACATATCTAACACAGTAAGAGTCCGTGCTGCATCAAATTGTACAGGACAAGCAGATCTTGTCTACAGAGCAATGGACAGGGCAAGATATGTGATTAGAGTAGATAATTCATATCACCGTCCAAAAGTACTTTCAGTGTTCACTCACTGTTCAGTCAGGCAGTATGTAGTCATGACTTCATGAAGTGTCTGCGACAGTGTTGTAGTAAGAAGGAAGCAATATACAAGCCTGGTGTTACATGTGACGTTGTTGTCAGGCAGGTTCGACATATATGATGTTGACATTTTCCTTGACCGGGACATTTGTCGTTAAATGAGGGCACTTCCTGTTTATAAGTGTCATTTGCCTTGGATAAGCGCTGACTCGTGTAAACCTGTCTGCATCTCTTATCAGGAAAAGGTTTGAGTTTAGGGTCAGACCCGTTGACCTCCACCTTTTTTTTTTATTTGCGTGATGCAGGTAAGACTGTTCTACAGCTTGTACTTGTGCTGACCTAAGGATTTTTTTCCCCACTTTCTTTTCCGAGCAACTCAAGAGAGGCTTATGGTTTGAAACGGGAACAGCAGCTTTCTTGTCCGTCCAGTGCTCCATCGATCCTTCTTCTTCACCACCAAATCAACTCCACTGACCTCTCAAGATCTCGCTAGGCTGCCAAATATTATGTTATATGTTTAATTATTAACTTTGCACACACCTACACTGGCTTGATTGCTTGTCAGCATGTAGATCACAGATTAGGAGGATAATTAGAACGCTCCTTGTGCAAAGGTATTGGATCTAAATTTAAGACTTTTAAACACATATTAGCCGTAAATAGACTTTATAGAACTTTTAAGTTGTCTTGGCAAACATTACAAGGTTAACGCAGTATGACAGATGTTTTTCTTTTTTATCAAGTCTACTCAGCTGAACAGATCCAACATTTTGTATTTAAATGTACACTGTCCTGGTATAATTCCTTAACCTTATGTTGCTGATTCATTTTGATGTGCAAACAGCTTGTTTCTCTTGTCGTTGGTTGTTTTTTCCCCTGCTTGTTGAGATGGTCTTAAATGCTAGCCGCTTCCTGTCTTGAATTGGTCTTTGAAACCTGCAGATGAGGAGGCTATAACTGTGGAAAGCTGACTTTGCCTGTTGCTGCACGGTGTGACAAAACGACACGAATCACTTGCGATTATTGAAGTATAACAGCTCATCGTACTCCGTGCACACGACTGTGCCGTACAACATGCTGACAGACGTGGAGGACGATCTCATCTTGATCTTGAGGAAAAGGTTGATTTAAAGGAAAGGGTGCATTGAAAGGGCACAAGTGTTTAGCAGCAGATGCGTATATATGGAGGAGAACTGGCTAAAAATACAACCAGCGTGTCTAAATATGGCTCTCAATATGTTCCTCAGCTCCACTGTATATTGCATGGCTGTATAGCATGTCAATGTGTTGGTGTACTGCGATATCCAGTGTAGCATCCTCACTGTGGCTCAAGGAGGAAAGACTGAGAAACGGGGGGGGGGGGGTTGTAACATTTGCAGGAAACTAAAGGGTACAGGTTTATGGCAAGAGTTACCACACATCTGGTCAATGGTTTCCTCGCAGCTTAATTAAAAAAACTTGCCCAGTAGTGGAGCAATACTGTATTGTTGCTTTTGCTTTGTATGCAGAAAAAAATCAGAAGGATAACAGACAATGAAAGCAATTATTTGTAGTCATACAGCACAATGTTGCTTTTAGTTGTTCTGATTGCACCGACTGACTGGCTGAGTTTGAGGTAAAAGGCTTTTACAAGCTGGTAGCTTGTGTCCACCTTCTTTCCTCTGGGATGTGAACGCGGCACGTAAGCAGTCTCGCAGTGACATCAGCGGCCACTCCCTCCTTTCCGCTGTTGCACAGGAAGCAGGAAGCCGACAGGAAGTGTGTGGTGCGTGGAGATAGTGGGTTTCCTGTGGTCTGGTTAGAATGACTGGGTTGTTTTCAGAGGGATGCGTGATCAGATTTTGTTTTATTATATCAGCTATTTCCAGAATTCAGTGCTCCAGAATATCTGTTCAGGGTGCTATGTTTTGGTGCAGCAACCCATGTCCTGTTTCTAGATATTTAGTGACGACATTGATCAATATTTTGTTCTTGTTTTGGTTTGACATTGTCATCGATTAGAATACTGAAGGTAGGTAGGTTATTTCATCGGCGCAAATGTAATATAAAATGTATCTAAAGCCAAGCTGTGTATTGATTTGCAAAGGGACAGATACTTCAATATAAACGGAATGGCAAAGTCTTTGACGGTTGGGCTCCAACTAACGAGTGTATTCGGAGAAATGTTGGGTGAAAAATGACCATCGCAATTTCCTAGAGCTCAAGATGACATCTTTTAAATGTCTTGTTTTGCCTGACCGACAGTACAACACACCAAAATTAAATTTACTTAAATGTAAGACGAGAAAAAGCAGTAAATCCTCACATTTGAGAAGCTGGGACCATTCTACTCTTGGTTTGTATTAATGGATCTCTCGGCTGGCGTTTGACTTTGACTTAATGGTCAGTGTCGGCCTGGCGAGTACCTGTTTAAAGCAGCAGCTGCCGGTGATAGGAGCTGCATGTTTGGCAGCAGCACAGATTTGCTGGCCTCAGCCACAACTACAATACCGTGAGGTTACACACACACACACGCACACACAAGCTGGCCGCTCTGTGCATTTATCTCTGTTTGCATTGTCCCTCTGTGTTCATCGGCCATGCCCTCCCTCCCGCTTTCTGTCTCTCTCTCATCATGTCATGTAGCCGCTAGCTGGCTGTGTCACCATGGTAACGCAGTGGCTGTGATGAGCTCACCAAAAAAAAGGCTGTTCTCTCTCACAACCACACACACACTCTGTAGTTAACAGGCTTGTAAAAGAAGTGTGTGAGAGAGATTTTTAGTTATGGTTTGAGGTGTTCTTAATACAGGTCAAAGAGGTCCTCATCAGTGAGCATCATGGTTGGATTCACTTGAAGTGAACACGCAGTAAAGCTGCTGTTTGAGTCGCAGGTGCGTGGGTTGACTGTGACAAAAGCTAAACTACGCGTCTTCATCAAAGGTGCTGCAGTCCCTAGATTCTATGTGGAGGATCCCACTGAAGCTAAGGCCCCATTTACACATGTCTTGTATCCAGACGTCCATATACATGCGTTGGCCAAATCACAAGTCAAATTGGCAGACCCTCTTGGTTTACCCAGGCCGTGTACAAATTAGGGTCAGCCCTACTGCAGTCCAGAAGGGTGGTGGTAACTAGTATGTTAACGGCAAAAAATGTTAGAAGAACGGTTATAATAACCACTCACTGGATGTAGACTGTGCGTGTAAGTCTGCCATTGGCCCGCTATTTCAGCATCCAGCATTCTCCTCCCGTCCCGCTATCTGCGCCATCTATTTTCACAAGTGCACCGTCGCTGCATCCTGTGCTTAGCGCTTACACCTTTCATTCAGCTTGAACTGATCAGGGATCGGATGATAGTGCAAGAAAGAGGGCTAATTTCCATGTAATTTCAGCGAGTGGCTATTATCACAGAACGCTTACTGATGTAGTTCCACTTGGGAGCAGTAAAGATTACGTTTGCATCTTGGCGACATCTTGCTGGAACAAATCACCTCCGGAGATGCAACAAGTGCAAACGGGCTCTCAGGCTATATCCACACTTGTCCAGTTTTCCTACGTTTACACTGAGCAGCCACACCACGCCGGAGTTTTGGAGCAGCCTTAACGGAGGAACCTGAAAACTCCGCCGAGGTTGGCGGTATTTGAGAACTCCGGGGTTTTGGTTCAGTGTAGACGTCGGATACAGATGTCTGTTAGAAAAAATGAGCCCACACCCGTGCTCGCTACTGGATTGGTTATTACCAGCCATGACGTCTCCGTCCCTGATTCGTCACACTCACTATCACGTGACCCGTACCCGGAAGAAAACAAAACAGCCGGGCGACCAGCAGCGATTCATTTCAACATGGATGCTTGCTTTGTTGTCTGTAGGAGCAGCTATTGTGGAGTTAAATTCGTAATTTTACAATGCTGCTAATGCCTACATGCGGATGAGGCGAGCTGTTCGTCGAGCGATGAGCGAGCTGCTTGACCATCGGCGATCAGCCCCCACGGAGCGGCTGTCTGAAGCTACAGTTAGCAATAAATGCTGTTCAGAGCTACAGCTACAAACAGACGACACAGAGGAAACGAGTGAGAGACGAGTGATCGACGCTGATTCGTTTTACTTTTTCCGTTTGGTAGCCTTGAGAGACCTTAGTCTGCAAGTATTTATTTTTGAAAATATGTACGAAGATAATGCTAATCGCGGTTAGCATTTCCCCATTGGCGGTAATGTTAAAATTAGCTTAGAAGCTAGCGAGTCGGTCCCGTTGCATGATGTTGTGCCCTAAAAGATGGCGCAAATGCCCTAAAGAATTGATAGAGGGCGAAGATGATGTCCCTGTTTTTTCTGCTGGGTGACCCAGCTTATCCCCTGATGCCGTATCTCATGAAGGAATACCCCAATGGCGGAACTAAAGTTACATTCATCAGCCCCCACGACAACAACACATGGAAGCGAGTGATCGACGTGTGTTGACCACATTTATGGGCCATAATCGAGTAAACGTTTCCGTGTAAGTGTTGATTTTAAAAGAGAGAGAGAGACGCTGTAACTACGTCTGAAAAATAAAACATCTAAAACTTTCCACGAACTGTGTTTGAGTTTGTAGAGGAAGATCTTAAGTATCAAATACAACCTTTCATTATTAAAGACTACTTCATTACTCTGTCGTCTTTTTTTTAACCTAAGCAAGCAATCCACTTCCTGTTTACACCATCACGCGCATGCCCAGTGTACGTTTATGGTCACGTGCTGTCCGCCTTCGAAGCCTGCCATGTGGATGCTCCAATAATGCTGAAACTCCCGTGTGTACGGAGATCGGTTCTATTTGAGAACTCTGCATCCAACGAGACACGGCCTAGTGTGGATATGGCTCTAACATGACCCTCCTAAAAATGTGGGTTTAAGGAGACCACAAACATGATTAGTGTGCTTGTGCTGCTTTGTTTTTTTTCTGGTTTGCTGGTAGAGTTTGTTCACAGGCAAGACAACAGGGCACAGAATCGCTGCACTGATGAATGTAGTCTGAAAAGGTGAACGAATAACAACTTGCCGTGTGAAGTGAAAATGGGTGAAGGCTGAGTAGGATGTGAATGGAAAGGAGCATGGATCCTTATCAGCTCTCTGGATAAATGTAAACACACAGTGCAGGTGTGAAAGCTGGCTTCATTTAACCTTTCCTTCATACTTCTATTGTTCTTAACTTGTTTGGCCAGTACTTCACTGTTGTATTGCAGTGCTTTGATTTTCTAATCAGCTCAGTGCTCTTGAGGGGACGGGCGTATAGTTTGTTGATTTTCCTGGTTTATCTGATCTTGCTATGGGTCATTCCATTCTATCAACTTCATGACCTGTGTTACAAGTGTAAGAAGTGATCGTTTACATAAAATGAGTAAATGCCGAAAGACTAATATGACATTGAACATAAACGTATATATCCGCAATGAATATAAATAGTTTGTCATAAAACAGGTTTAAAGAAATTTAAATGAGCCTTCTTGGGTAAAATTACAGACAAAATATCTTAAAAAGTGGTGTTTTTAGTGCTGAAGCTAAGTTTAGCAAGATCCGTGGATCCCATTTTCTGATGCAGGACCGACTAACTTCTAGATGTGATAGATCTATATTCGTACATAGAATTGATATCAAGATCTCATCTAATTAAATATTAATCGAGATCAATATTTGGCCGCAAGAAAGTGGAAACGAGTGGATATATCCTTTTTTTTCAAATTTAAAGATTCTTTTCCTTTGGTAAAATTATATTGAGTTTTATTAATTTTATGACTGTAAAAACATTCAATAACTAGATATTTACATGAAATTACTCTTGGGGTTTCTTTGATTGTTCAGTAAAAATTCCAATCCAGTCCAGCCAAAAAGGACCTTGAACACACAAACTCCAAAAAAAACATAACTTGAAGATGATTGGCAGTAAAGCTACAGGATTTTGCAAGGCCCCTGTAAATTTAATAGAAATTTTCAATTGCATTTTATTTCAAATAAATCCAAGACATGAACTGGTCTTGGTTGCTGTGGAATGACCCGTATTTACCCCAAGTTTGACCCTGTAGACTCCCGGATGCTGTGGCCTCTAGTTTTTCTCACTGCAGCTCCGGCCTTCTAACGCCCCTCCCCCCGTAGGCTTCAGATAATCTGAGCACTGCTTGTGTCTGAGAGTCCATCTCCACAAGTGTCTGCCTAACAGTCCAACCAGTTGCAGCTTTAAATGTCACATTTCATGGCCAAACTGTGTTTGTGGTGCGTGTGTGAGGGTAAATCGCTCCACAGCGCTTCATTGCCGGGCAAAAGATCACGACCGCAAGTCTTATAGCCTGTCCAGCAGAGTTATGGCCCATCTCTGTCTCTCTCTCACACACACACACACACACACACACACACACACACACACACACACACACACACACACACACGGATTGTCATGATTGGATGGGTAACCTTGTAGCTCATTTCCAGCCGCCAACCGCTGCTCATTCATGTTTATTTCGGTTCCGTCGTGTTCCTCACCGGTTGGGAGTTTTACGGTTCAAACAATAAGTTTGCTGTAATTTCACTGGTTGCAAGTTGTCACATTCACTCAGTCTAGAATGCTGCTGTGGTGCACTCAATTCTGACAGGATGGACATTTTTTAAAGTCGTAACCCCCTTATTTATGTTATAAATATGATATTTCTGACGTTGCGTGTGAATTCTCCAGTTCAGTATCCAATCTCTGTGCAGCCACATCGCTCACCGTAGCAGCTGTAATGAATGCAGCTGGCCTCGGTGTATTGGCTGCTGCCCGTTAAAAAGAAGGATGAGGGTCACACTGGACAGCCAGGATATTTATCGCCGCTGTTTATTTTCAAACCTGTTAGGAAGTCCACTTCACGAGTGATTTAGGCTGCGTGAGGGTTATGGGCCAAAGGGTCTCTATCGAGACGTGTTCATAAGAATGTAATGTATTCAAATCGAGGGGAGGGTGGAAGCAAATGGTTCATATTTCAACTTATTTACCACGATCTGCCGTAGTAATTTGATAAACAAGTGAAGAAATTATGAGGAAAATTAGTCATACCTGCAGCCGTTGGTGAAGTATCTTTACTGAATCTTCGCTTCCAGCTTTAAAGTGACGAGGCTCTTTTTAGATCAAACCTGTAGCAGGCAAATGTACAACTAATTACAGGTAGTTTTCATTTTCCAGCATGTACCATCAAACCCAACTTTAGCTGCCGTACTTTGTATTTCGACACAGATTAAAGAAAACAACGCAAGATTAAGATGGCAGCAAAGGCAACTGAACTATATCAAACACAAATTCATAGGCTACTAAACACAACCTTTAAAACAGTCTCCCAGTGAAGTTATCTCAGTTTAAGGCTTAAAGAAATGATACAATCTTTGAGAAGTCATCCCAGTTACGTTCCACTGTTTTTTATTTACACGTGTTTCGGTTACGAAATCCATCGGATAATCAATTCTTACTTTAATTTACAGGTTCGTTAAGCCTTAATTTACACCTGGTCAAGCTTGCAGAAACCCTGCTCTACTTTGGAGGCAGTTAATTATCCCAGAAGGGCCGCTGATCAATATATGTGAAGCACTCCTTAAAGAGGCCTCCCCAAGCATGGCCTCTGTGTGAGTGCTTGAGGAGTAGTGTGGAGATCCAAATGGGTGATATGTCATCGTTTTCAGGGCTCCTGCTGGTCCTGGAATTCCTGGAATGCAAATGGAGTTTTTTTTGAGTGGTGAATTCCAGACTAGGAAGGTCAGGTAACAGAGGATAGACTCTCTGTGGAAATTGGGGAATGTGAGGGGAATTTCGCAAACTGAAATAAATGTATTTCTCAGCTGGTTTCAGACATTTATTGCGACAGACGGCTTCCAGCGAAGCTTGGGTGGAGTCCAGAGGTTTCACTCCTTTAAAAAAAAGTCATGGACAAGTCATGGAATGTACATTTAGGACCACAGAGGGAGTTCCTCTCCATCGAAGCACCTGTGGTTCATGATCTCACTCTCGCTTTGCCCTCTCTCCCTCTGTCAAACACACATTCCTTCTCTGTGATTTGGCCTCTCTCTTATCTCTCTTTCCCCTTGTTCTAAAACAAGCAGTGTATTGTGTGTGCTCAGCAGAGCAGCCCGCCCTAAAAGATGTGTGTGTGTGTGTTTGTCCCCGCCAGCCTGTCAGACCGTGTTAATCCCCTCAGAGGCCTGGCTCACCTCCTGCCGCCTTGCCCCCTTTTCTGTCTCTTCCGGGCCTCCGTTTGGTCTGTGTTTTCCTCTCAGCCAGCTGATACGCTCCCTCACCTGTCACTCAGAGCCTGCTTTCCTCCCTGTGGTCCATTCGCATGGGCGGTAACCTCCCGTTGACCTCACAGGATCAGACAGCAATCGGGGACCAATGACTGTGAGTGTTTCGCAGCACCGCTCGCTACCAGCTCCCATGGTGCTTTGCGGCAGATCAATGTCTAAGTCGTGGCCCAGAAGGAGGGAAAAGGAGGAGGAACGGCCGTGTCATGTCTGGGAGTAAAACCTGTTGTCTGCTACATGTGGGCAGTTTACGAGAATATTGGATTTGGCTGGTAAATAGAAATCCATATTGAAAACAAAGGCGAATAAAACCAACTTTAATGTACCCGAGCATTGATTTGCTTATGTTGTAAAGTACGGTTGTTTTTTTAAAGAAAGTGACCAACGATCTTAGATGTCAGTCGTGTATTTATCTGGTGTTGGTCCATCATGATCCATCACAGAAGACATGAAAAATGTTTATAAACCTTCTGAATTCCTAAATACAGTACATTCATATTTCCATATACTCACATTTGACTTTTATTGTCTAAGGAGAACATGGAAACGGTGGAAAGAATTAAAAGTAGACAAGATATTTAGAAAAATAAATGATACCACTGATTTATATCTGAATGTGAAAAATGATAAGTTAAAAGGCTTCGATTTTGACAATTAATTAAATCAATCAATCAATCATTGAAGTGGCTGTAGTTTTAGCATTTTACAAATTGACCAAAAGCATGGAACTGCAATTACATGTTAAAATCAAAAAAGTTTAAACCTAATTACCAGCTACCCTCATACACACCACACACAGAGCTTTGACAAACAACAAGATGGAACACAAGTGACATTCCACAACGTTTAAGATGAGGACCACAACATTTTTGGCGCTGTGTCTGTGTTGAAATGTTTGCTGGTCTGGCGTCGTTGTCCTGTGAAAAGTATCAGCACAACAAACCCGAGACAGCAGATGGTGCATACGGACTCAACTGGACTTTTTCTTGACTTCGTAGGAGAAAAGGGAATTTGATAGGGCGGAGTTGTGTTCACATCAGCATTTGGTTATGTGTTTCTCTACGGGATGTTTTGGTGTCTTGCAGCTCCTTTCTTTGGTTTAATGACCTGCAACTTCACTCTTTTGGTCCAGTCTAAATGCTCTCATCAGCGTAGCTTTCAGCTGCCTGTGGAGCACCAGGTAAGACTGTCAGTTATGAAAAGACCCAAATTGAAAACTTTAAGCAGACTGACTACTACAACTACTCTACTACTTCTACTCCCAAGCTTTTCGATCCATATAAGAGGTTGATCACTATAAGCCGTTTCCACTGTATGTCAGATGTTTTCAAATGCTTCTGCTGTCCCCAAGTGACCACAGATATCAACAAATGCTACTTTAACTTACAGCCTAGTGTTGACTATCATGGCATTTGTCCAAGCAAGCACTTAAGGTTCATTGTCTTATCAGATAACAGTGTATTTATTTATTCTTTTAACATTCATTTCATACATCGTCTACCCAATCTGAACATAAATCCTTCTGGGTAAATGAAAGCACAGCTCATATTAAGTTTGCAGAGCAGTTCAAATGCATGGTGACCGTGTGACTGACTGTCAGACTCAGTCGGAGCAAACGTACATGTCCGTTGTCGATGGAATATAACTTTTATTGGCTGTTTGACAGCAAAATAGGCTACGAGGGCAGCAAGGGATGAGCGGCCTGCTAAGACGAGGTCTGTGTGTGTGTGTGTGTGTGTGTGTGTATGTGTGTGTGTAACTTCTCATCTGCTGGTTGTTAGAACGCCCCCCCAATGGTGCTGCGCCCCGTCCTCGCCCTGTTTCTGTACAGCCTCACCCGCCCGGTGGAGAATTTGAACATAAAAATACAATAATAGTGTGTGGGTGACCTCAGTGTGCTGGAGACTTCCCTACACGCTGCTCCACCCGCTCATATTTGTTGTTCTTAGCTGTCCACCCAGTTTCATAAGAATGGCTTTCACAAACACACAGCAGTGCAGTAGGACAGTGGTGATGCATGACCACGGCTAAAGCAAGCCGTGTGTGTGTGTGTGTGTGGGGGGGGTTCTTGTATCTGTGAGTTTAGGGTTTGGGTGTAAATCTCTCTCGGGGAAGGGGAAGAGAAGAAAATAATTTGTCTATAACTGGCTTCCCAATGTGTGTTTTACATTAATATGCAGGTCTGTCTGGACGTTATTATCTGTGGCCTGTGTGCATGTGCTTGTGTAGGAGAGGCTGCAGTTCAAGCTACTATTCCCGGTCAGTTGTTTGTCTAAGGTGGCAGAGCCCTATGCAAATGGACTACATCACCCATCAGCACAGTAAGTGGCAGAGTCCACCGCACAACACTGTTGAAACCAGGCAATTTATTTTATCCAACCAGAGGAAAGTATTTGAAACATTTTCTGCGACGGACTGCTACAATGTCCTGGTGCACTAAATCCTGCACATGTGGGGAATTGAGCTCAGACCAGCGCTTCTCCTGCTTTGAGCCAGGGCTCTGGTGAAGGCCAGATGATGTCATCTACTAATTTGAATACTTGTTGCATCGGTTCCACCATATCTGCAACTTTCATCAAGACATTTCTAATGCTAGTTAGAAATATGCACCAACCCTCATGATGACATGTTTCAGATTCCTTTCAGACAAGCTGTATCTGGGCATAGATGTAGCTACATTTGTTGTATTATAGTACAAGGTTGTGTGGAAAGTTTATAGGTCTGGTGACATGTAGAAATATAGGAGTCAGTACAAGACTGCCCACACAAAATGACGAGGCTCCTGCTGAGTGGCTTCCAGCTTATTAAATATGAATTTTCTGCAGGTTTTCTGTTTTATTTACTGTAAATTGAATATCTTTCTGTTTTGGACTTTTGGTTTAGGGTTGTTTGAAACCCATCGGTGAAATAGTGAGGGTTTGAGAACAGCAACGCACTGTCGAGATTTTGAGATCCTCGTTCGGGTCCAATTTTAAATCATCAGGGCCTTGAGATTCAGGTCAAGAGGATGAGGAGACTTACTTTGCTTGTATCAAGTTTTAAATGTTTCTCAGTATTAGTCTTGATGTACAGAACTGAAGTTCTATCTTATTTCTGCTCTTCTGGTTAGTCTGTTACACTTGCACCAGTTTTGCTGTGGCAGCACATTTGGCCCCCTCCATTCTTTGTTTGTCCACTTGTCACCTGAGAACCGGGCATAGCCCCGACCACCAGCGCCATGGCAACATGACACCCGGCTGTGAAGTGGTTGCCATAACAGCGTTCAGTGACTTGTCGGTGTTGGGTTTCCGTCGGTGGATCTCAGGAGTGTCAGCTGTTTGTGGACAAGCACCCATCGGTGCCTCAGTCTCATGCCGACCCGAGACTAGAAGACTTTGAAAAGACTAATATCTGACAAGACAATGAGCATCATTCACTTATGTGTGTAGAAACGTCTTTACTTACAATTACAGAGATGCCCCCATCTCTCTATTTAAGTAAATACGCTTGTTGCTTACTTCGAGGCTAACCCCCTTCACTTAATCACCAAGACAAAGTAAGTTAGACCGGGTCTCCTCACTGGTCTTGAGGAGTGATACATAAACCGTACACACATTGCTCTCTTCTTCCAGGACTTTCAGCCGTATCACCTAGTCTTCAGCAGATGTAACTTTAAGTTTCCGCGTCTACAGTTATGAGATTGAGTTTGCTTTTCTTCAAAAGTCTCATAGGACAATGGGAAATGTGGGACAGCTGGGGAAGCAGGGTCTGCCGATGAAGACCATGAGATGTGGGTGAAAGCCGGAGTAAGTCGACAACAAAATCTCTGCTTGATTTCAGTTAAGTGATTTACCGGTTTTAGATTGCACCTTCTCCAAATTGGTCTTAATGCTGAGCAGCTAAATAATTATACAGAATTTGTTTGCAAAAAAATCGGATACATTTTCACGGCAGCCTTAATAACCCTCAAAGTCACAGTGTGAGGGGAAACCACAGACACCGCCAGAGCAGAACCCCCCCGGGATTAAGTGTGCAGATGACCTCTGTGGTTATTAAGAATCTTAAGAGGACCCCAGATAGTACTGGTCCTCTGTGAATCGGGCTTTAAAGGCACACACTGCGGTTAATTACTCTCGAGGTCTTTGATGTACTGTTTGTAAAAGAGGATGGACGTGCGGACACCCTGATACCAGACGGGTTTGCTGCATGACTGTTTCGGTCTCATAGTTTGCCACTTCTTCCTCCCCCCTTTTCACCCAAAGTCACTCCAAGGCTGTGAGAGAGATGTGGGCCGTCCTGCATAATTCAACGCCTCATCCCGAGCGTTTCTGTATGTGTGTTCGTGCATGTGTGCACGCCGCCTTCCGAAGAGTGCTTCTCTATTCTCCACACGTTAGTTGGGACCTTGAAATAAACGTTGCATGTGTTGTATGTAACTCCATAGCCCTGATCACAAGGTGCCATGTTTAACCAGCCCCGCCCCCCTCCCCATAACCACTGCAGACCGTTATTGAGCTTTCTTCTACATACATTCACACTCGGACACATGCAAACACGCCCAGGAGCATATGTGACCTTTCTGCTCTCTCGCTCTCTCTCTCTCTTCCACCCCCTTTCATAGTTACCGAGAATGAGAGCGAAAATATCAGTAAATGGAGCAGAAGCGAATGCTTCCCCTCATTATCCAGTTAGTTTCTGACTCTCGCTTTGAACGTTTCAACCAGAGTTCAACCGATATGACTTTGTCACGGCTATTTTTGGATGACTGGAGTACCATCATGTTTTAGTCAGAGGTCTCCCTGTTAATGTTTACAGTTATTGCAGACTCCATGTTTTTCTGTCATAAAATCAGGACACTATGCATTTCCACGCAACTACCGGTAATTCCATTCATGCACGAACATAATCACGTGTTAAGCTGTTATCAGTGAAACTCAACAATTCTTGTGCAGATGTCAGGGTTAATAAACTAATTCTACATCTAAGCAAGCATACTCCGGTGTTTTTATCATATCATATCCAGGCCAATATACGGCCAATATCAAACTCACGTCTTCTTGTCGGCTATTGATTGCAATCAAGTGGCGACCTCCGGTTCTGTAAAGTGAAGCCAATGCCGGAGAGCCTTAACCTGTGTATTCTTTCAGATGGACACCAGTGGCAGACGCCTCTGGGTGCAAATAGAAGTTTGATTGTTTAGACGTCTAGGAATAAATGACCCTACTCCTCACTTGATTTATTACCTCATTAAACATTGTAAACATCAAATTATGGTCTCAATTGCTAGTTTCAAGTCTTTTCCATCACACCATGGTGTTCATTTTTAGGGATGTTCTTAAACAAAGATTCTTAGTCGACTAACACTCATACAATTTAGCTGATTTGACCGTTTAGCTGATTTGCTCTGTAAAACAAAAGAATCACAGAGTACCACTTTAAATCCTGTCTTTACTGTGCTCATGAGTTTCTTGGAAATATATCATTCAGCTTGACAGAAGCATAAAAATGGCTAACCAACTGAAACCATCTTAATCGACTCATACCAAAACTACCAATTAGTCAATGAATCGACTTGGAGGGAGCAGCGCTATTCATCACGTAGGTTGTGGCTCTTTTTTTTTATAATAAAACAGATGATTAAGCAGGGTGTGCTTTTAGCTCCATTGTGATCGCTTCTACGGCGTCCGTTTGAGGGTTGTCCGTGTTTCATCTTAGAACTTTAACCCTTTAAACATGTGTTTTAGCTGAAAGTTAATTAACATTTTGGTTTCCTAAAAATGTCTTGCTCAGTGTTCGGATGGCGGAAGCCAAAATGTTTCATAACCATTGTTGAAGAACTGATGGGCGATCACACGGTGACTTCCTTCTACACTCTGTGGTTGCGTCATTGGAAGTCTAGATTCTAACTGCTATTATAAGCTACTCATATTTTTGGAAACAGAGACCTTTGAATGCACCAGCACATTCTGTATTTCTGCACAATCCAACTCGTAATAGCAGCATCGCGCTGTGTTCTGTCTTTGTCTCTTAACTCTGCGCCAAACCAGCGATGTTCATTGGAGAACAATGGGCGCTCTGTGATGGTCAGCAGCCTGGGCCTCTACTTAACGAGTTGTTTGTGTGCCATGTCAACATGGTTAATGGGAATTTGTCTCAGTGCGTCTCTTGAAAACAGACAAAAGATATAGAGCAAACATTTATTACATGTACATCAGCTCCTTTATGTAGCGTGGCGATAGCACATTAGTGCTACTGCTGTCATGATGGCCAACGCTGCCGTCGCCTTGGTCAGCGTAGCTGTAAAGGTTGTTAAATATATCAGGAGTACATGTGCAGACATCTTCACGGCAGGCTCTCCCCCCATCGGGAGTTTGAATAATGTTTTGATCTGAACAATCAATCAAAATTAATTGACATTTCTTAGATTATCAATTAGATAAGTTTAAGTCAGCAGTCAAGCAAAAACCTCAAATAGCAAGTAAAGACGAGGTGCTTTTCTGAGTTATTTCTTTGTAATTTGAATATCTTTGGATGGACAAAAACAAGAGATTTTTACTGGACTCTAGCTCCAACTTAATGTGATATATGGGTCCAACATTCGACATTTGGTGTGTTTATAACTCATGGTTTAGTTGCAGTGGGTGGGGGGGGGGGGGTTTAGTGGCTGGACGGCTCGATACTGAAGCAGAAACTCACCTGAAACAAAGAGGCTTTTCTTTGCAGCCACAGAGGAAATCAGAATCAGCGTTATTGGCCATGACTCCGGTTTCCACTTCGCTCTCGATGTACATACACAAATTTACAACAAACAAGAAAAAATATATGTGTGCATTTAGTCATTTCATTCAGTCAGGACAACAAGCCTCCGCTGCCTCCCTTTGTTTTTCCTGGTGGCTCAGGTTGTTTTTGTTCTGCAGGATAGTCAGTGAAACAACATACATTCCAGATCGGCGCTGTCACCATGTTCAGTACGAACTTCAAGATGATGATGTAAGAGAACTGCTTTGTAGTTGGGGTGGGAATCTCTCCGCACCTCACGATTTGATTCAGATTCAAAGGGCTACGATGTGATTACAAAACGATTCGCGATTCATCTTGATGCATTTTTGCAACATGTTTCTATACATGATTAATTTTTTCTCCCTGTGACTATTTAAAACACGGCATATTTGTATGATTCATAATTTAAAAAATGGATGCATTTACTTCCATTCTCTTTTATTAATTCAATATTAGTAACTATTAGAAGCAATGTGGCAATTGGAGTATTACATTTCCAATCATTGCAAAGACAACCAACAAGAAAATAAATAAAGTTGGAGCAAAAGCTCTGATTCTCAGTTACTGAGTGCAAATCCTTGTCAAAAAAACAAGTTGCAATCTACTTCTGTGATTGTCTTCGTTATTTTCTAGTTAGACGGAAGAAGAAGCAAAATGCTTCCATACTTTAGCTTTTAAGCCGGGGGTGCCGTTCAGATTGTATCCATATTCTGCTACTCAAGCTCAGCCGCCCTCACCAGAACTCTGCTAGTATTTAGTTAGAACATAAACAAGACAAACGTGTATTACGTCTGTTGTGTTCAGGGGCAGCGGTAAGAACGGACAGCCTGGTGTCTCAGAATTGTTACAGGCGATCATGACGTTGACAATTGAGTTAAATTTCTGATTATTTAGTTTTCTGCATCGAGTCATCGTTTCCCACCCACCCCTACATCGTAGTAATACTTCAATATTTGGCTCCTTTCTTTGGTGAAAACGTCTAGGTCGACTGGGAGTGGCTGAAGTATGATCGTCGGTCTCATTCTAACTTAATGCGTCTCCGAGTAGACTGTTCAAGAGGTCAGCAATAAATCACCAGCTCAACGTTTCCCCCATCGGTCCCCCTGACAGTAACTGATCAGCTGGTGGTGGTCTGTGCTCTGATGTGAGTCTGTTTAGGGATTCGTCACATGAAAAGACATGACTGGAGTCATATGTTGCAGATCTTTTAGCCTAAGAGCCAGTTTAGCAGCTAAAACGATTTGCTGTTCGTCTTTATTTGGATGTTTCCAAATGCCACTCAGTGCACTATACACTGTACATCTTTAATCAACCCTCAACGACCCAAACTGTTCTGATAAGAAGTAATTGTAGATCATAAAGTTAGTATGATAGTGATATTTGTGCATGAAAAAGTCAGATTAATCATATAAAATATTTGCAGATTACTTTTCTGTCGATTGACGGTTTGTTCTTCGATGAAAGCAGATCAGTTACCTCGCCTGATTGGACTAAACACTCATATCTCATCATCATTCATATCTATTGTTATAAATACAACATATTGTTTGTTTGTGCAGTACAATATGGATCTTAAGGAATTTCTAAAACCTGTAGATAGACTGAACTCCTCCACACTTTTCTCGAGCTTCAGCTTCAAGCCTTTTGTTTTACTTGAGGCCACGTCATCAACCCTTTTTTAAATCTGACAACTCAAAGTAAGCCCGAGACAGGACGTGGACTTGAGTTTCTGATGATACATCTGCAATCATACCACCAAGGTATCTGATACTGTGGATAATGTGCCGTACGCCTGGTGTCCTTTGGCTATTTAAAGCAAGAGGTAAAGTAATTCTCCTGCTTCACGCGATGGGATTCTTTGTCTCCATCTCTCTTTATTTTCTCCATCTGTTCGGTGTGTCTGATCTGACGTGGGATGACTTTCCCCTCCCAACATCTGAGTTAAAATCCTCTGTCCAGCTGACCTTGGACAAAGGCTTTAGGGAGGAATCCCCCCATGTTAGTGCAGGTGGGGCCGCAACAATATTGACTCAGGAACTCAGTTCATTTTATTAGGCGTGTGTGTGTGTGTGTGAGAGACTAAGATGACGCACAGCAGCTGGAATCTATTCTCATTTTCAAACAGCATCATCCAGAAATCTCCTCGCCTCCCTTCTCTCTTAAATTCATCTTTTCAATGCAATAAAAAAAAGAATTAAAAATTCTGTTTTTAGTGTCTCCATGGAAACTAGGGTTTAACCTTGTATTGGGTTGCCAGTATTTGTCTTTAATGAAACGCAGGGCTGCAGAATTGGTGCAATTGATAACACATGTGGCAATCTAGTATTTTTATTAAAATAAATGTCTGTTAAGTCGATATCTGTTGCTGAAGGAGTTAACAGCAGGGTGATGAGACTATGGGCCACTGTAGAAAGTACTGCAATATTTAGAGATGTGCAGTATTACAAACTTGTCTGGTGACATTCCTGTTGTGGTGAAATGCTGCGATACAGTTTTTCGGACTGTCCATGGTTTGATTCTAGCTTTGTCTCTCTATCCTTTCCCGTCTATCTCGTGTCAAGAAATGCAAAAAATGTCCCCAAAAACCTGTATATTAACATGAAGTGTTTGTCAGAGCAGCACTTCTTAAAACTGGTATTTCAGGAGTTTTTTGTTTTTCTTCAGAACTAAGAGCAGAACTACAGTATTATTAAATCTGTGACTTATAAAAAGCGGTGTAGTTTGATTTAGTTATATAGGCTACACATACAATACTGCACACAGTCCATGAATTTAAAGCCACATCCGAATTAAACATTAAAGGTATTTGTTATAGCACATCACACACTATTTTACAACAACAGCACTTGATTGAGAAAGTTTATATGATTGATATAAATGAGTTTGTGTCAGATCTCATTTAGGTCTTCAGAGTTAGTCTCCAGTAGACCGTCAGACCTGTGTGTACGTGCAAAGATTGAGTTCTCACAGTATTGGAAGACAATTGTGGAATTATTGTCCAGCCCAGTGGTTTACACCTAATCCTGAATGCTATCTTATGTTTGTACCAGAAAGCTCTCAGACATGCAGCAATGCTCGGTGTCCGCACAGAAGCGTCATACCAGAGGCCAAAAGTGGTTTACGGAAACGGAGCTCTGTTTTGTTTCCTGAACACCTGATAACCCCCCCCCCCCCCTTCGAGCACTCCCCGACTCGCTGAGACACACACACACACACACACACACACACACACACACACACACACACACACACACACACTGATAACTCTGAAGTGATAACTGTTTGTGGCGAGGGGCTCTGGTCTGTCAAGTGGGCTCTCTGTCCGAGCAGGGTTTATCATACAAGTGATGACATCAGGGTTAAATTAAGTTTGCAGAATGCAGTTGTTTGTGGTTGAACATTGTCTCTTTGTTTGGAATGTCTTCGGTGGCAAATCACACCTCTGAATTTTGTAATGGCCTTCGAACAGTTATGAATACCAACGTGGACAAAGGACACAATCGGAAACTCCTCTCTCATGAAGAGTGAAAACATTTCTTAAAGCTTCTGATGATCAACAAAAGGCCGCACGGAGCAAAAGACAAACATTAGAAAGGATCAAACACAACAGACTGGTGAGCTCGCTGCTCCTCAGGCTGAATGTTCTTTGTCTTGTGTGCACATCGGAAGTTTAAATAAATATTTCCCCTTTTGCAAGCAAGCGGCTTCCTAATGTTGTTCCTCCCTTCCCCTCTCCGTATTTGACAAAGATACCTGGAATCTTATATCATGTTGATACACATGCATATATTTAAGCAGTCGACTACCACGTACTTCTCTGTTCAGTCAAACGGAGGGAAGAAGAACGCTGAAATAATTCCTGTAGTTTGATGTGTGTGAGTTAGGGCTGGGCGATAAATCGATTTAATCGATTAATTCGAATGTGTGCTTTAAGGCGATGTGTTTTATTGAAAATCGAGAAAATCGCCCCCACCCCTCCCCCCCGTTGGGTTCCCGTAGTAGAGTGCGCGCGCATTGTTTACAAACTAAAACAATGGCGGCCAGCAGCTTCACTGCTGGCCGCCGCCGCCGCCACCTCACAACAACAACCCAGCATTTTGGAGACATTCACCAACTGTACTCCGCATGAGAAGAAGAGTGCCCGGTGGAAAGCCATCACGGATGCAGTCGCGATGTATATCGCAAAAGATATGGTGCCCATATACACCGTGGAAAAGCCGGGGTTTATTCACCGTCTCAAAGCTTTGGACCCCAGGTACGTGCTACCAAGCCGTAAACATTTTTCTGACGTTGCCTTGCCTCGGCTGTACAATAGTACACGCCAAAGGATCTCTGCGGAGCTGGAGGGGATGTCATTCTACTCCGCAACAACTGACCTGTGGTCCAGCAGGTTGACCCAGACACCGATCCACTTGACTGGTGGAAGCGTCACCAACTTAACTTTCCAAGGCTAAGTACTTTAGCAAAGAAATACCTCTCTGTGCCAGCTACAAGTGCCCCCTCTGAGAGGCTTTTCAGTGTGTGGGGGGGGCATTGTTACATGCCACCGTGCATGCCTGAAGCCAGAGGTAGTAGACAGGCTTGTCTTCCTGGAAAAAAATATTTAGAAAAAACATGCACTACTGTTTAATACTGTTGGTTATGTTGTGAATGCACTTGATTTTGTTTACATGCACTTATTTACTGTGCAAAATATGTTATGTTGATGTTAGATCAGATGTTGCACTTTTGAAAATGTGAATGTTAAAGGGTCATATACATTTTATTTCATGCTGTGTTTGTATCAGTGTATTCAGTTAGAAAAGCTTACTGTAAAAAGTTACATTTGCACAGTTGTTTACAATGGAAGGCTACTATTTAATGCCATTTAATGTTATGTTTAATTTAATTTTATATTTAAATGATTCAGGCAAACAAAAGAGTGACCAAATACTTTTTGTATACTACAGGCACCTTTCTACAATGTTCAGGTTTTGTTTGCACTTTATTTTTATCAACCTACTTGGGAAAATCATCACAAAATAAAAGAAAAAATTGTTTTCAACAGCTTCTGTCATCTGCAAAAAATTTTGGGGGAAAAAAATCGATTTAAATCGTGAATCGGATTTTTTGTAAAAAAATCGGAGATTTTTTTTTTAGGCCATATCGCCCAGCCCTAGTGTGAGTTATCACCAAGTGATTTATGTAACAGTACTTCAAGCTACTACAAGGAACTGTTTATTTCGTGTTGATATTGGCGGTCCCTTGTGAGCGAAAGGGTTCTAGTGTTTCAGAGCTCTGCTCGTTGCCGGAGGAGGAGACGCTGCTGCGGGGTGCAAATCCAACCCGCTGGCACCGATGACGAGCATTAAGAAGTATATAGAAATCTTATTGCTGATGTTGTTGTTTATGTAGGTCACATAGAAAGATCAGTACTCATGTGGGACTGTTTCATAACCAGTTAAGTTCGTTAATGGTGGTAAATACTCTTTCCAGCTCCTTCCTATGACTATTTACACACCAACGTTCTGCTGTTAAGAGCTGTGAAGTGACTTAATACCCTGGAAGAGGTGATAATGACAGAATAAATACATTTATAAATAAATAAATAAACAAATTCACTCTTTCAGATTTTTTTATTTATTTTTGTTTGCTGCTTTACAAGCAGGAAAACTTGAGTCCCCTTAAAGTATAATCCACCACTTTCACCTTCCTGCAACACACATGCACACGTACACGCACCAGGTGGGATCTGTTTTTTACAGCCACAGAGTGAAGTCGACTCACTTTCTCATAGGCACACAGGCGTGACCTCCGACCTCTCCTGTGGGAGACCTTTGACTCCGAGGTGCTTTAGTCAGGAGAGCATGCTGGCTGGATTTTGAAGTCAGGATTATCGCTCACGTCTTCTCCACACGGAGTATCACACACATTCACTTTCATGGATGAGCTTTGTGTGTGTGTGAGTGGTTTTGTGTAATGGAGAAAATGGCATGTGCTAGATCAAAGGTTGTTTTTTTTGAGACCATAAAAGGGAACGTGGGAAGTGTCTGCTAAGGATTAACAGATATGGGATTTCCAATACCAGTTATTAAGCTTTAAAATTCATACTATCTTTTCTAGATAAGACACTATTTTTTAAATTTAATTTGCAAAGAGTGAACTTCTTTTCTGGAATGAGTAATATGAACACACAACACAAAAAACACTGAAATTGAATGTCCTCAAGTTTAGCTTTAATTAAACAGTGTACACACACACACACTGCACATCTATCGCACATTTATGTAACAAGGAAATAGCGCACGTCTCATTAACAGTCATTCTTAAAGTACCGGTGGTAATCGGTGATCATACCGGATATTGCGATACCTTTCTAGTATCCGTATACTGTGTAACACTACTTTATTGTACTATGTCGTCATTATCTGTTTTTACAGCAGCCTCGTGAGTGCAAACCGGAGGAGCCGCAGCTGTTGACAAATACATTATTTAACATTTTTATCTGCCTACATCTATGTTGCAGTACGGTCATATTGTGCCTATAAATGCTCTATAGGAGGGACTTGGAGGAAAATGAAATAAAAACCTTACTGTAGCAATACTGGATTTTGAACATGGTTTGTATATTGATATGTTGAGTTTAAAACATCGATAAAGGTATATTTGCCAATATTACTTGTATTTAAGGAACCCTTATATTTGAACTTTAAAGAGCTGTGACTAACATACTCAGTGGGACCGTTGAAAAGTAA
The DNA here is from genome assembly GCF_949748355.1 of Melanostigma gelatinosum. Lineage (NCBI taxonomy): Eukaryota > Metazoa > Chordata > Actinopteri > Perciformes > Zoarcidae > Melanostigma > Melanostigma gelatinosum. Next base: position 7,823,656 of record NC_136652.1, on the reverse strand, counting down.
ATTTGCCAGTGCTTATCATATACATTACGATACCATTTACGCATATACAATATAACTTCATGAAGCAAATAATAGGTGATATATCGGCCCAGCTGATTCACTGATGAAAAAACATTTCTGTTCAGTGTTATCAAAGAGTAAATCACTGAAACCTTTATTGGCAGAAGTCTGTTATTGGTCAATAAATGTATCTATAATCGGTTTACCGGTAATATATACAGAGTGTCTCCAACAAGTATGAATGCAAACACTTAAAGACACACACACACACACACACCTTCTCCCTCACTGGTTTCAATCAGGTTTTATCTGAGAGGATAACGGCGATCTACAGTGTGCCCTTCACATTAGTGTGTGTCATAAATAGTCCTGTCTCACACGTTTAGTCACAGGTATTGCTTGTGTGTGTGTGTGTGTGTGTGTGTGTGTGTGTGTATGAATTCCTTTGCCGATGCCTCTTCCTGGCATAGTGACAAAGGTGACACACACTACAATACCATATTGGTCTAATACACACACTGTAATTACAATTGGTTAATTAGCATCAGCGTTAGAGGTGTGTGCATGCACCGTTTGTTAACCCACTATATAAACACATTCCCACAGTGATAGAAGTAGTCCAACATCAAACCTCAGTTGATGGTATCGCTGTGTGTGTGTGTGTGTGTGTGCGCGTGTGTGCGTGCGCGTGCGCGACAGACAGCGGGTAGCAGGCCTTATCTGGGCTGCTGTTGTGTTCGGTGACATACTGCTGCATTAGCATTTCCCGTCAGCCCGAGTGCCGTTTGCGAAATAATAAAAGCTGTTTGGGATTATTACAATCAAAGCTGCAGAAAGTATAAACGGAACAGTCTGTTCTAGTTTTTGCCACATGACATTTTCTCATTTTTGGAAATGTAGCTGAGTCGCTCAAATAAGCTTTAAAATGACAAATTTAAAATGATTATAAACATGGCGAGGTTGGGCTTGTGCCCTAAAAATAATTGTTCCTTTTTTTTTTTTACTGTGAAAAATTAAGGTTTTTCACAGTTTTTTAATTTGTCAAATGAAGCCAGCATCAATTACAGATAAAATCTCTTTTACATTGTTTGTGTAAGCCCCAGCACCTCATGTATTATTTATTGAATTATTGTCTTTTACAGCTTTTAAGATAAGTCACAGCTTTCACAATCACAGTTGTTAAGTTTTGTATGTGTGGCTCCACGGCAAGTATGCCGTGGAGTCATTGTACAAGTGGTTGTTGTAGTTAGTAGTTCATTTATAATCTGTCCACTCCACACCACTACTACTTCAAGACGACACCTCCTATGATTCACCCAAGCAGCCTTGTCGGTTGACATTATCATGGTGGCACAGACTGAGAGGTTTTACCGATTCAGTGTAGTCAGAATGCAGTTGAGTGATTGATTTAAACGGTGATATATTATTTTTTGGAGCGTAGCTAGTGTTAGCAAAAGGCCACACAAATATTAAGAGTTTGGAAGTGTTCTTCTGGAAGGCTACTGCAGTTGGACATGTCTTGGAGGTGTGAGGGAACATGGCTGTTGTTCTGGACTTGAGCTCCAGTAAGGTTGTATTTAATTAAATTTTTTTGTTGACGCCTTGAGGTATGGGAGTGTAGGATTGGACTTTGGCTTGGACATAAAGGAACGTTGGACCGGACCATTTTCTGGAGGGATGGGTGTGTAGGATTGTACCATGGTGTTGAGGTGCTCAGGAGTTGGCCTGCGATGGTCTGCAAATATGCACGTGTATGACTGGACCATGGCCATGAACATGGGGGCTGTTGGTATCGACAATAACCTGGAGGCACGTGTCCGTCGGACTGTACCATCTACCTGAGGAACGGGGGTGAGGAGGACTGCTGCACGGGACTTGAACTACATGCGGTTGCACTTGTACCGGACAGCGTGTTAATTACCCACCGCTGGCTCTTAGACGGGCTTTGTTTGAACCCGAGTGGACCAGTGTCTCCACAGTAACTGTTACCAACGGTTACGCAAGCTTGACGACGGCAACCATCAATGACCCACATTCCAGCAGTAAATCACAACACACACATTCCCAACTCCACCCTCGCCTATCGAAACTACGCTCAGTGTTTCCACTCTGCCAAACTGTGTCTCTCAGACGTGGGAGAGAAAGAGATGAGAGAGAGGAACGTTTTGTTTTTTATTTAAAGAAAGAAGAAGAAGAAAACCTTTTCATCAGCATTCCTCTCTTTTTTTCCTGCTCTCTGTCCAGTCAGTCCTCACATCTACTAACTGTGTTAATATATGTGAGGAGGCTACAAGCAGACGTTTACAGTGTAGACTTAATCTCGTTAAATTGTGCACTCGCAGGCACGCTCACTCGTTTGGCCACTTGCCTCTCCTGTTGAAACGCTGAGAATTCAAATTCAAATCTGCTTTGTTGGCATCCTGACAGGAAAGATACCTTCATTGCATAAGAACCACAGTCAGGGGATTTCCTCTTCGGAAGGCACAACATCCTCTTCTAACGCCACGAACAAGGACAAGTTTGTAAGCAATACAACCTTAAAGAAACTCAAAGGTTAAAGTGCATCATTTTCTTAAGGAAAACAGTTAAATTCTTAAGGGGAACACCATCTACACAATCCTAATGGGTTATCTCAGAGAATTGTATGCACGTTTCAAAGCCATATATTGTGACGTCATGTCTCCTCATATTTTTATTGTGTTTACGCTATTTTGCACGTGGTTGCTACCATATTACTGTGATAGTTTAGCATCCGGTTTGACTTCGCTGGGATGGTACATGATCGTTTCCGTCCTGGTTCAGTGAGAGCAAGATTATATCGCCTATTAGTTTTGAGCACATGCTCGCTTTGGAATGTCTACAAGCTCCCTCGGAGATCTAAGGCTTTCTAAGACTGTTTAAATGGCAGCTACAATGAGATATGAGGCCGGTTTTACGGCTGAACCTTAACGAATGCACACATGCATGCTGTGCCAGCACCGTGTTACATATGATTATATCAGCACTGGGTGTGTATGTTTTTAAGACATTCTTGTTCTGTAGTGGACTTCAGAAATGTCAACATGCAGGCAATAAAGTTGCACCTACATGCGCGTACAGTGCAGATAGCCCTGGGTGTCTATTTCAGCCGGCTGCTTTCACATCCAGCATCGGCACTGGCTGTGCTTCAGCCAGTGTAGTGTTTGTGTAAGAGAGAGCGGTTTCCTCAGGCCAGCACTGTGAGAGAAGTCTAAAACACAATAAATGGCAGCTCTTTATTCATGAGACAGGATGTAAGGACGTTTCCTGGAAAGAGGTTATGTCCGTTTGGTCATTATTATAGGGACAATAAGAATTTCCTCGCAAATAAGCTGCACCCAAGTGCATTCAAAATAATACATCGGAGGTATATGATTTGAATACATTCCATAGAATTAACACCACAAACAGAGACCTTTCAATGAAATTTGTTGGGAAACAGCGTTATTGAAGTCGGTAGCAGTGCACAGAAGTAAGTGAAGGAGGTTTGAAAAACAGGTCAGCGAATGACGAAAACAAACCCTCTTTTCTTGACGTCACACAACCTGCTGACACACTGCACTTCCTGGCTCTCAGCCAGTGTTGCTTCTGTTCTCCCGTGACGACTGTTTTTGTAACATTGTAAAAATAATCATCACGGAACATTTTTAGCAACAGGTAACAGGTTTTCATATGCATGTAAACATTAACGTACTGAATGTAGTTAACAGTTTGTAAAATGCACATCGTGGACTCATTGTCTCTCGCTCTCTCTCTTGAACAGGACTTGGAGTTCCACGGCGTGATGCGGTTCTACTTCCAGGACCGCGTTGCCGGAAACTTCGCCACCAAGTGCATCAGAGTGTCGAGCACCGCGACAACACAGGACGTCATTGAGACGCTCGCCGAGAAGTTCAGACCCGACATGCGGATGCTGTCCTCGCCAAGATACTCGCTGTATGAGGTCCACGTCAGTGGAGGTGAGTCCCATAAACTGGGGATAAGACGAGAGATATCTTAACAATTCAGTGTTTCAATGTTAGGAATAATAATACTACGACATGGTGGACTCTCCGATGAACTGGTGTGTGTCTTTGTGTGTGCGTGTGTTAGAAGAGCGTCAGCTGGACCTGGACGAGAAGCCTCTAGTCGTTCAGCTGAACTGGAACAAAGACGACAGAGAAGGGCGCTTTGTCCTGAAGAACGAGAACGACATCCTCCCTAAGGTCGGCTGCTTGAGCACCAAATGCACCTAAAGCTACTGGCAACATACCTCATCTAGCATATCTGGATACATGTTGGTATTTGGAGACATTTTTGTGTACTTGATTGGACAAATGCAGACCTCATGTTGAGATGTTTCCTGCAGTACAATCGAGTGAAATATTTAATTTGACGTGTAAGATGATTAAAGAAAATCTTCTTTTCCTCATTCAGTTTGTTCATACATTCAGAAATGCGTACGTCATTACCAACTGAAGCCGGCTTCCCTTGCAGTCTCTTAAGAGCACCTCATTAACGCTTCTTCCCCTCTCTGCCAGAAGAGTCAGAGTAATGGTCCAGAGAAGGACGGCGTGATCCAGAACTTCAAGAGGACTTTATCCAAGAAGGAGAAGAAGAAGGAAAAGAAGAGGGAGAAGGAGTTCGCCCGGATCCCCGATGGAGACGAGCAGGCGCTCACCCGGGAGGACGGGTAAGACTCACTCGCTCATCCATCTTACTGTCTTGCCCTTATACACCCTCTCAGCCCTTGGAGAGGATCTAGTTTTTTTATTTTTATAATGCCAAGAAAAGCACAGAAAGCTCCAAAAGAGGAAAGATTTAATATTTTACCTTTCTGTTTCTCCATCTATCTTATTTCCCCTCACCTATTCTGTCTTCTCCCCACGTCGTCATCCCCCCCTCCCCCTCGCCCCTGTGGTTTAGGGAAATCAGTCGCCTGGCGGCAGAGGTTTACAAGGACATGCCGGAGACCAGCTTTACCAGGACCATCTCCAACCCAGAGGTGGTGATGAAGAGGAGACGCCAGCAGAAACTGGAGAAACGCATGCAGGAGTTCATGAGCAGTGACGGGAGGCCCGACTCAGGTACTTGAACTGTTTGTGGAGCCTCTAATGACCCCTTTAACAAGACAAACAACACACACACACGTGTATCCAGCACATTTCCTTCATGCATGGTGCTCAGTAGCTATCAGACGAAAAAAAACAAGCCAATGACATCACCGTACATCCCTGGGACAGAACAGTGTCGAGGCATGGATCCAGATAAGGGAATGAAGAAACATTCCCTGGAGCTTAATTGGATTCTTTATTATGAAATGTAGGAAAAGTCTTCAACACTTCCTCTAACTGGCTGTGTGCCCCGATGCAGCACGTCGGCCGTAGTCGAAGGAGTGATGAAGAGCATGGTGATTTCTTTGTGAGAGCTTCTCTGCAGAGATTGGTGAACTTGTTATAAGGACAGCCATCTCTGCTGCGCCTCTGAGTTAAATACATAACGGCCTGCCAAGACAAGAGAGCACTTAAGCAATCTGAGACACATAGGAGTAACATCATTTTCTTTGATGAGGCAAAAAAAGTGTAACTGTTCAGCCTGGTTCTAGAGCTTTTATTAGATTTGGTGGTGTCCAGGGGTTGGAGACACAGTTGACCAGAGTACAGTAGATTAATAGTCGGGATGTCATCGTCCTATCGAGCCACATTAATGAAAAGTAGCAACAGAAAAATGCAGATACGGTTGGATGAGATTGATGCAGTTGTACAGGCTTTTGTAAGCAGACTTTATCTCACTGAAGTGGAAGGATTCTCTGTGCTGAACCTGGAATGAACAAGTAGCACCCAGCTAACAGCATCCCGACTATGTAGCACAGCGTTGGTGGAAATGACAGGGATGCCTCACAGCAGTAGGAGCCAAAAGACTGATCAGGATTTAGGGAACGATAAGTGGAGCCATATCGGAAAAAAACCTCCCAGAGTGAATATGACATCATGCAAAGATTCAGAGTTGTTTGGCTTGAGAACAAGTCCCGATGTCCTCGTGTGACTTCAAGAAAACCTCATGTGAACCCCAGAGAAATTCTGCAGAGCGACTCGAACATTGTGCAGCGTGACGGAGCTCCAGAAATCTACCATGGAAGAAGCTGAGGTGTTCTGCAGTTGTAATCACCACCAGTACTGCTACTTTTTTATCATCAGCGGGTCCACAGAAGACCATATGTCTGTGGGGACGTCTCAAGCTGACATGTTGACCCACACCAAAATAAATATGTCCACGTTGAATGAATGAACACAAACACGCTGGCTGGTTCGGGTGACTCACACATTACCAATCATTCTGCCAGACAGACAGATGGACCAGTGAACCCGACTCTAAAAACTGCTTTAACCACCGTCCACGCACACGGTGGGACAGGGTGGCTTGCGGTTAGACAATGACGTTGTCACAGCAGTAACTGCTATTTTAAACGAGCTCATTTTGTGTAATTGCCTCTGAAAAACTCCCGCGTGCGTTGCTGAAGACTCCCATGTGGGTTTTACGAAGGTGATCATTTCTCGTTGACACATCACGGTCACGCGGCTGCGCGTGTCTCCGGATGAAAGTGTGGTGCATTAAATACATTTTACGAGCGCTACAGTAACTGCCCTCCATCTACTGGTTCTATTTTTTATTTTTATTTTTTTAAAGGAAAATGTACTTTACAGCACTTTAACTTTCCTGTTCTGTGTATTCATGTCATATATTCAAGTCGGTGCGCCTTCACGGAAACGTGTTGGGTTCTATGTCCAGAGGGACGTTTCCCGAAGAACTGATCATTACCGTTATTGATTGGCATGGATGGCGTTCGAGCTGAGGAAGACATATTTTTATCCAGAGTCAGTGTTCAGTAGTAGTAGACACACGGCCTGCTTGGACAAGCAGACATGAGTACCAGCACGGGAGCAAAGCAATGTACTGCTTTGGATGTGGACAGCAGCAACACGTGTATATATAAGCCACCTAAGAAATCAATATCAGTTCAAGTGTATGCTATATTTACAATATCGCGGCTTCAGTTTCCCCGTCGCACAGCATTTGTTAGAAGGGTGCATTTACCAACAACGTATGCGTGTCGTTCTTTCCTGCAGGGGGCACTTTACGGATATACGCTGACAGTCTGAAGCCCAACATCCCATATAAGACCATCCTGCTCTCCACAAGAGACACGGCCGACTTTGCCGTGGTGGAGGCGCTGGAGAAGTACGGGCTGGAGAAGGAGAACCCCAGAGAGTACTGCATCGCCCGGGTAACCACGTTTATCTCACTGACCTCATCTTAAAAACACCAAAGCACAAACCAAAACCATCACATTTGTTCTCTTCCCGTACAAATTAAACACTTTCAGGAAAACCTGGCTTTAGGAATCTGCAAGTTTTGTCCTTTTAAAAAAATTTGTGACCTGCAAGCCCCTCCAGCTGCAGTGGATACCGTTCAAGATCACTTTGAGTATACTGTACGTATTTGATCGCAGCACCTTATTTGTCATCATCTGACAAGCAGAAATTCACAAGGGAGTGTAGTGCTGACCACTGCCCACTTCTTAACACCTACACCGTCCTAGTTCTCCACTAAACACAACCTCGATCTTCCTATCTCATCAATAAACACATCTCCATCATCCGTCTCCCTTCTGAGAGGCTCTTTGCAGAGGACAGCCAAGGTCATACACACACACACCTACACACACACACACACACACACCTAAACACATATACACACAAGCACACACACATGATGCACACACTCTTCACCGGACTGGCAGATTGAGACAGAATGCTGCTTGGCACTAAAACCTTTGGGAGGAATGCAATTGCTTTCAGACTGAGTGCTATAGCAGCAGCAGATGCTCTGTCTACGTTTGTATGCGTCTGTATTTTGGTTGTGTGTCCGTGGCGGTGAACTTGGCGGCCCTCTTCACAGCCTCTCCAATATCTATCCTCTCAGATGGACTCTGGCTATGGCCAATCATATGAAATAACTGCTGCGCCCACAGCCAATACAGTGGAAGACTCTCCTGGGACTACACACACGCATGCACACGCGTGCGCACACACACACGCACTGTTGATAGTCCGTAGCAATTTGCTGAAGAGACTAAAGGACAGGAAAAGTCCATTAGGTTAGTGAGCATGAGGAACCAGCACTAGTATTCTAGCTAGCAGCATGTCAGCTCGTGTGTGTGTGTTTTTTTTGGGGGGGAGGGGGATGTTAGCTGAGATGAGACTGAACTGGATGTAGGACAGCTGTAGACTACAGTCTGCAGAACTGCAATATTTACAAAGCCTGAGAACAGCATCATTTCATTAGGGAGGGGAGACTTATATCTTTGTTCTCAGACCAGTTCATGCTGTTTGTAATGACTCATCATGACAACTTAAAAATGTGTGTTCTGCCATATAGGAGTCATCTCATTTAAATCCAGTACATACTGTATACTTCACACAATCCAATGTGTTGAATTAGGTTTAGTCATCTTATTAATCAACACAGCTTTAACTAAGAATCTTGATCTGTAAATCGTATCATCTTTTAGACACATTATTTCATTTACAGACGTGCTCATACTATGAGCGACAATCTACGTCGTTGCAGTTGCCACTCGTTGGCGTAGTTGCGTTGTTAAATAGCACTGGGAACATTTACATACACAATGACACAAATCTTTTTCGCTACCTTTGTGTTTTATGAGGCAAATACCTTGAATATGGGTAAAAAAAAGTTGTGTTTTCCTGGAATATTTGCTGTCACTGACAGTAGAACACATCTACAGAGTCACTGGCACAATTGGCTGTATGTATTTGCTTGAGGTGACTGATTTGTTTTCTGTGTTTTCTTCGCAGCAAGATGATAAGTCGGGCAAGGAGGCGATTCTGGACGATTCCGAGTGTCCACTGCAGATCTTCAGGGACTGGCCTGCTGACAGAGGTCACACACACACACACACACACACTTGGAAACATGCTCTCTCTCCGACACACACCTCACAAAAATTCTATGAGCGTTCTCCCAAGTTCAGTTGCTCTTCTCTTGCCTGCTACCGCCCCCTACTGCTGCTTTGCAGCTATTACAACTGTCAGTAGCTCCTCACCTCTTCAGTCCTGTTGACGAAAAAGACGACATTTCACTGTGACAAGCAAAAGCTTTTTTTTGTTATGCCGTATATCAGGATCGCTCGTGTTCCAGCTGAAGAAGAGACCCCCCGACCACCAAGGGAGGAAGGGAAGGAAAGTAGACGACAAAGGCCTGCAAAGGAAGGACGGCAGCAGCAGCTCACTGCCGCCAGAGAAACTGCCTTACTTGGTGGAGCTGAGCCCAGGTAGAACCACAACACACCACACCCTCATGTCTGCCCCTGTATCTGCGGCGTCTTGGGTCTAGAATCCATCAGTCGCTACCCGGAGGAGCGCTGCTGCTGCGACAGGTAGCGGCCAGCAGGCAGCAGGGTAGCTGCAGTAGATAACATTCAGGGTTACTCGTGCTAATGTGAGTAAATCACCTGTGTTCTGTGGTTTCTGTTCCTTCCAGCACAGGATTTCCTCACTCTATAAAAACCACGAAGCAGCTCTTAGAATCAGCTAAATTTACCTGCAGATGACGGTGTATGCTACCTCTGCTTCACGCTTCACTTCCATTCCACACCCCAAATTTGATATGGATCAAGTTCTATGCAGTTTTATTTTTCAGCTTGAAGTATAGCTCTGTAATAACAATCCAATGCAGAGTTCTGCTGGATTTAAGTGTCCACGGAAAAATGTCTGCATTCCAAATCCTGCACCAGAAATGTAAATATAGTGACCCAGTTGAACAGGATGAATATGCCAGAATCCTGGAGGTACAGTTGACAGACTGTTTTATGAACACTGACTGAATAAAGAAAAAAGTCCTCTGAACCTCAAGGAGGTTCCAGGTTTTTTAAATACCCGTCACATTTTTCTCTCTGTGGCCTGGTTTTTCTCTGCGATATATAAGTCCTGCACTTCTATGGAAACGGCACGATCATGGCTAGAAGTGGGTAGAACTAAAATATGTATTTTGTGCAGTACAACACAGTTATAATGCCATAAAGCAATGTCTGAATTAGAAGTAGACTGGGTAGGTTGAGAGGCTTGGAGTGCAACAAAAGGTGAGTCGCTACAACAAAACCCCTGGAATGCAGTGAGGAAATGCCAGTATGGAGACACCAGTGTAATGCTTAAAAAAACATCCAAATCTACCGGGGCATCTTGGGAAACGACAGCTTCACCTTGCTAAATGCGACCAGCACTAACAGCTTGTTTCTTGCTACTGATCCCCCCCCCCCCTCTCTCTTGAGCTCCTGTTTGTCTGTCATATGCCTTATGTCACATGTGTCAAACTCAAGGCCCACGGGCCGAATCCGGCCCGCCACGTCTTTTTATGTGGCCGGCGAATCCCCCAGCAATAAAAAAAAAAGATTATTATTATTATTTTTTTTTTGGAAAAATAATTAAGTTAGACTTGAAAATAAAAGTATCCCCATGGTCGAAATTATGAGATAGAAAGTTGAAATTATGAGATAGCATGTTGTCTGTGTACCGACAGTAAAACTATCACAACAGGTGGACAGGAGAGGCAACAGCCCGAAAAGAGGTTTTCCAACGATTGAAAAAGATCGACAAATAATCCCAAAATGTCCACGAAGAGAAAAATTGATGCAAAGGGAAGAAAATGTAATGAAAGATGGGAAAGCGAATACATGTTTGTGCTTCAAGGAGAACAACGGGTCTGTCTTCTGTGTTATGAGGCGTGTCGGTGATGAAGGATACAATTCACGTCGGCATTTTGACACCAAACACGGAGCTAAATTTAGCCTCCAAGAAAAACATCAAACTGTCCAAGAATTAAAAGGCAGACTGCAATCACAGCAGAATATATTTACACAGCTACAGCCCAGTGCATGCTGAAGGTATGTGTGCAGTGCTCCGACCAGATACAGACTTTTACAAATGTCAGTTTGTGAAGAAACACCATCGCAGACCGAGTTCATGAACTAGCAGAAATCTAACAACATAGCAGCTAAGAGACGAGCAGGTACTTGTGTTTCTAATTAACTGTTGATGAAAGCACAGACAACACGGATACATCATCTATCCATGTTCATCAGACCTGACTCTGTGAGGAGCTCTTGGATGTAGCTGCCATGCACAGGACGACGACAGGGAGGAACATTAGTGATGCAGAGAGGTGACACAAACAGCTTTGAACAAAGTTATTGTAATAACTTGTTTGATATTTGTCTTTGTTATTTTCTTTAATAGTTTTATCTTTGATAGAGTAATGTGGGTTTCTTAACCCTCAATTAAAATGATTCATGTTATAATAACAGAAATGTGTTTAAATATCATTTTACATTTATATAACTGCATGTACAGTATTTGTACACTTGAATAAACAATAATCAAATGCAGAGAGAGTTATTTAACAATATGTTAGGGAGAAGTTAGTTATACAGTCTTACAGTTACAACCGGCCCTTTGAGGGCGACCGTGATGCTGATGTGGTCCAGAGTGGAAATGAGTTTGACACCCCTGCCATATGTCATTAACTTATTTGGGCTGATGGTGACCCAAACACTTCTCACCAGTAAACTGTAGTGCTGAGGCGGTGTAGGGGAAACCAGTGGGTCTGGTCCAAGGATATACTAGCACATCTACATCATTCCCTGTCAGGTTGATCACATTATGTGGAAAAGATGAGACATTGATTTGGTGGCTCTCCTAAATAATGGGTGCTGGGAGTGTGTGTGTGTGTGGGTGGGTGGGGTCCTGCCTTCTTGACAACCAATTTAGATCAGTGCAGTGGCTTTGATTAGTGCGTTTAAGGCTGTAAAGGAATGATTGCAGCTTCGGTTACCTGCAGCTCAATCCACCATATTGATTTAGAACGGTGGTTTAACTGATGTGCAGATCTTTGTTTAAGGTATCGCGTTAATAGGTTTGGTTTTTTTGGATAAATTTAGGTTATTCTTCAAAGTTAATTTAGGATTAGGACATACTGTCTGGTACAATAGTATTGCATTATAACTAAAAAGTAGACAGTGAAAGGTGCTCAGGGGGTGTGTGTGTGTGTGTGTCTATGCTTGTATGCCGCCATCCAAATAATGGGTTAACAAGGTAATGCTGCATTTTCACCCACTGCTATGCGTCTGTTTTCTTTCCCACCTTCTTATGGCATGGTGTGTGTGTTTGTGTGTGTGTGTGTGGGGTCTTGTGCATGTGTCCTTCTTTCTCCGCACCTGCCTGCCTGTTTGCCTAGGGCGAGGGAATCACTATGCCTACTACGCCTATCGGCACCACGAAGGTAAAATAATGCACCACACCTCCTCTGTGTCTGTTGCAATGGCTGATGGGATTGAAGTTAGCGTCGCCCTGGTTAGCTGGACAACCGCAATTGTATTTTGTATTTTTGAAACAAGCTCTGTGGTGGCAAAGCAAGATACTCTTCACAAAAAACGCTTTTGAGTTTTTTTTTTTAAAAGCGTGAATGCAGTTGCCAGAAGTACGAAGCTAAGATTAGGCTGTGAGTGAACTACACCACGGTCACACGACTTAATGTCACCACCGCTGAGATAAAGGCGGACTTTTAGTCTCATTTAGCCACTGGTTGGCAACCCATCTTTCATAAAAGCTCCAGAATCCCAAGAAGGGTATTTACTGACGTGTTTTATGTCGTAGAACAAAACGTTAATGTGTCTGAAGCTTGTGTTAACTACAGAGCTTATTTCATGCATCAAACCAAAAACACATTTAAGAAACACATTGACCCTGAGACGAGGGAACCAAAAGTGTAAAAAATTGCTGACTCATTCCTGCAGCACTCTGTAGCTACAGCTATTAGCAATTTAGATGTAAGACCTCAGTTCCTTTTATTATGTCAGTTTAAAGTATTTTTTTGACATTTTGGAATAACTGCTGAGTTAGTTGAGAGGATTCAAACACTCAAATGTGCGATAAATATGAAGCGACGGCCGCTTAGCTTAGCAAAAAGACTCGAAACGCGGAAATAGCTAGCTACCAAGGGTAGCAACATCCACCTATGCTAAGCTAAAACAAGCCACCCGGCTGCTGGCTTTAGCTTCGTGTTTACCGTATGGACACAAGAGTGGTATCAATGTTGTCATCTAGCGCTCAGCGAGAAAGCAAATAAGTGAATTTCCAACATAACAAAGTAGCCAGTTTCTACTTAAACCTCATTAAATCACTGTAAAGGCCAAGCTGTCCTGGTAGCCATGTCATATTAGCTTTTATCTGTATTATTTTTAGAAGTTGGTTCTGAGGTTTTTCTGATACCCTTTCATTTTTACCCCAGAATTTCTTTTCCTCCCCCAGAGCAGCCAATGTTTCCCCCTTTTTCTTTGGTGAACTAATATGCCGCTTTGCTTTTTACTAAACTCGTAATTACTAACAATCAATAATTGCTCTGCAGCACAACCAGCCCACCCACAGTTTATTTTTGCCACTTTAGCAGTGCATAACCCACTGTAGTCCAATCTGTATTGGCTCTTTCCTGTCAGCTGTGTGTGGACAGTTGATGTATGAGTGTGTGAGGCTGATTGTGTATACTAGTTTCCTTGTGATGTGAGGAGATGCCCGGTGCTAAATGTGAGCGCTTGAATGTGTTTGTTCGCGCGTCTAGACGGGTCTGACTCCCGGGACAAACCAAAGCTGTACCGGCTTCAGCACAGCATCACCGAGGTGGGCTCAGACTGCACAGAGGACGGAGCCATCCAGGTAACTACGTCACAACACAACGCTGGCAGTTCAGTCAATGCGAGTGAATAAAGAGTGCATTCTCCTCACTTTTTGGGTGGCGAATTACAAACACATTTTTGTCCAAATTAACATTTTGTTAATACTGGAGGTTAGAGTGAGTATAACAGCAAATCATCAACATTTACAGACACGTATTACTGGACATGGATCATATTAACATACGTTTACAAACACGGTGTTCTTGTTTATCCATGTATGTTATGACTGACAAAGGGCTCTTATTTGCCCTTCCAGTCTTTGAAAAATCCCCTCCTCCTTTCCCCCACCCCAGATGGCACATGGGTAAGACAACAAACGCCATACTTGCGACCCATAAATGATAATGTTAGATCTGTGTAGATCTCTACAAATTTATCTGCAATATGCCAGTCATTTGTATATGCGACGCTAACCACCATTCGCATGAGAAACTGGGCCGCTGGCACTGGAGAAAAATAATCACAGCTTACATTTTTATCTTTGTGGTATGTACACAAGTCAAGCGAAACACAAAGGACATGTAATCAGATTTCTTTGCAAAAATAAACTTAAAATTTCAATTTGACTTAAAAGCTCCTGATGTAGTTCTTTGTGGTGACGTACATGCACCATTGTTTTTCTCCAGCTGCTCGGCCCGGGGATCCTGCCCCATCACTGCAACCTCATGCACAGTGAAGGCATGGTGACCGTGACGCCTCACGGCCCGGATGCCGACACCTTCGTCGACGGGCAGCGGGTCAACGAGACCACGGTGCTGCGTTCGGGCTCCACCCTCCAGTTTGGTTCTGCGCACGTCTTTAAGTTTGTGGACCCGATGTTCGACCAAGGAGTGAAGAGAGAACCAGCCGCCACGATGAGGAGCCGACACAAGTCAGGGTGAGGGCAAGGAGGCGGTCTTCACCTATAACGCACCGTTACTATTGTTCTCTTTCCCCCCTATTCTCCCTCTCATCCTCTCGACTCACTGTTTTCTCAAGTTTGTCAACATAAAAAAAAAAGAAGAGGGTGTCGCTGTAGATGAAGGGAGGAGAGGATGAGGGTTGGAGTTGGTGGGAAGAGCAAGAGAGATGAAGGGAAAGGAAAAGAGGGAGGAGGGAAGTCTTGGGGTTGGACCAACGGGGAGAATGAGGAAATGAGAGGAGAGTAAGAGCGGAGGTCTAGGGTTATGGCAGGCGGGCTGCCCTCTAATCTGATCAACATGGCGTTGGGTGTGGCCTCCTGCTCGCTGTCGTTTCACACACTTAACAGGAGCCAGAAAGAGGGAGCACACCAGATAAGAGAAGGGAGCATGTGAGCTGGCTATGGATGAGTGAGAAACAAGAAAGAGGTTTTGAATCAGAATTGAATGGCCCTTTAATGACTCAATGGATGACTAACACAGCAAGAAAGAGAGGTGTGTATTGTAAGTAAGTGACGCCGTGTTTCTGCATGAATTGGTTCTTACAAATGATCCAAGACTAGAAACATTCTGGTTTCTCTTGTGTAGCTGGTCCTGTGTAGTTTTAAAGTAGTTTGAGTCCTACCATATAACTTTCTGAAGTGTTTTCTAATGTTTTTAACATATTTAAAGTTTAAATCCGTAAAGTGTAAATTGTCTGAAGTTTGGTTGTTTGTGTGTTCAGTAGCGAGTTGGACGGACACACAATGACAGTGTTTGGGTTAGTGTTTAAATCAAGAGAGTGTTTGACTTATTTTTAAAACCACAAATTGAATAATGACATGCGGTTAATCATACATTTAACTGTGCGGTCTGTAACAGGGCTCTGCCTCAGTGTTCCTCGGAGGGTTTGAGACTCCATTGCATTCCAGCCAAAGGCCCCGTCAGGTGACTTTGATTAGCACCTTCAGCCAGGAGGAAGATGTAATCCGCAGGAAGGAAAAAACCTGCAGGCTCCGTTTCCTGTGAACTTTCCTTGTGTTTGGTCTTGTTTTGTTACCTTTTACTAATATGTTGTATTCAAACTATTCATTTCAGCTATACATTGGCACACCGTCACATTTCTTTCTGTTTTGGCGCTGGCAGCATACTTTTAATGAGACCAGATGGGTTACTACGCTAATTTAATTGTTTGTCGGTTTGTTTTAATTGAAATGTTGTGTGGGGACAGAAAGCTTTACTCCATGCTTTATACTACTTTCCAGCCTTTTACAACAGATGCATCAGATCAGTCATGGAGGTGTGTGGTATATTCTCTACTGACAGCTAGGTGCCACACTCAGTTTAAGTAGATAGCTCTGAACTTTATAGCCGTTTTAATCAATATATTACTAATGACTATGTATGTGAAATGGCCCATTCGTAGCAATGAACCCACAGATAACAATCACTCTCCGTCCTCTCCCTCAGCTCTGGGTAGCATTGTAGCATCTTTCAGCTCTTTGTTTTTAACTTACGGCCCACATCTTTTCTGTTTTGGTGCACGCTGGCAGCCACAGGCAGCTGTTTTCAGCCCCACTGCACAGTAACTGCTGAAGACCAAACGTGAGACAAAGCTATTGACTAGTTAATAAACATTAAGAAAGGTCTGTGCTGCTAAAGAGCCAGATATTTCCTCAAAGAGTTAGTGGAGCGCACCGGCTGTCATGTTGAGCAGTGTCGCCTCAGTCTGGAATAAAAGGCCGATGTGGTGGAAGTGGATCCCTGTGGTTGTCTGGGCTGCTGTCCAATGTTCTGCTGTGCAAACTTACAAGGCTACCTAGTTCATTTGAGCCGGAGACGCATCGCAATGTTTGGAACGATCAGAGCCACGGTTTGGCACAGACGGCAGATGTTTGTTTTTTTAAAGAACGGAGCTCTTTGGCACCAGGTGCTGCTGGCGGTTGAACACATGATCTTGTAGCATACGAGTGTTCAGAACTTTTATCTACCAGATGTCTGGAAAGAAACATAATCTGCCACCGCCTGTGTTTTGACTTGATGTTGCCAGCATTCCTCTTATCTGGGTAGTTTTTCAAGCTAAATATTTTCCAATCATTCTAAAGTGTACTTAATCAACATGGTGGTTATATTTTGTGAAATTCTTTTGATTTGCCAGTAGATGTTTTTGCTTTGGTTTGTCTGTTGGTTCGACTTGGTTGTGATTGACAGAACAATCAGGCTTTAGCAATCACAACCAAGTCGGTTGTGATTGCTAAAGCCTGATTGTAAAACAAAACAATCTAGCAATGGTAGATCTCTATTTCCCCCTTATGTGCAAGCAATTTGAACAAGCAACGTTTTGGGAGGATCAGAGCGCTACCAAGTCCGTATTTCTAAAGAGTTTCAAATGGTTGAGGTGTCTGGTTGATGAGGTTTGCTCGAGCTTTACATGACTGTCCAGTTCTTGAGATCACCACATTACTGTCATATATGCGGTTTTTCTAAACTCTCGTTTCCCCTCTTCATTGCAAGTTTATTAACTTTATCTGCATTGGTTTGAACAGCAGTTGAGAGGTGTTATCTGTGGGCTGTTAAAGTTGTCATTTAATAGATGGAAAATGTTACAAAATAAGTCATTTCTGGAAATGTGGTTTAAGATAGACAATCGGTCTCATTTCTCCATCCAGCCGTAAGTGAAGTCTAGCTGTTCATGGTTTTAACCTACTTGGGCTGCTTGAGGTTATTGTGTATGTGACAAAGGCACGGAGCACAAACGCTTTGTGTGTTTGTGTTGGTGCTGTACTGTTTGTTTGACATTGATGCCCTCCTGACATGTGGGGCGTGAAAAGCCGAAGCCTGTCTTTTAAACCCGCCTGCTGTCACACTCAATTACCGTCACTTAAACACACACACTCAGTGTACAGTGCTCAGTCAGGTGTGACGTGACCTCTCTGTATCTAATTAGACTGTTATGTAAGTGTGTGCATATGTGTAAAGCAAACGTATCCATCTGCATGTATTCGTGAGTCATTCATTTTCTCCATCTCTGTTCCAGCTCTCTCCTCCCAGACGAAGAGTTAGATAAGTGAGTGTGTGTCTGTCTGTCTGTCTGTGTCTGGATTAAGTCTGCGCTTTTGTCGTTGTCAGTAATGAGAAGTCAGATGTAGAGAGCACAGCTCCTCAACTAAACCGCTGCATGTGTGTGTCTGTGCTGCAGCAGTGTACCAGAAACCACCTTCGATCTTCACGGAGACGTCCACAGTGGAGCTGCGCTGCCCACGAGCAAGGTAACGCGCGCGCACACACACACACGCACACATGCACAAATCAGGAGACAAAAAGAAGGAAAGGTGCATCCATAGTTCTTTTTTCCAACTAAAATGAATCGAGAGCTTGCATACTTATGTGTAATTTATAATGGTAATGCAAGGTGACACAAATAACAATATATTTACTAATCTGCTGATTACTTTCTTGATTAATCAGTTAATTGTTTGTCGACCAAATGTTTGTTTTGTCCAATCAAAGAGATTTAATAAAATTATATAAAACAGCATATCTTTGCATTTGTGTATCAATCTTAGAATAATATATATTTATATATATAATATTTATAATGTAAATACTAATGTTGATTATATGACTTATTGTAGCAGCTCTAGGCATGTATATCTAAAACTAAATATTTGACGACATATCAATTGGCAGCACCTCTATGTATGTTTGCAATATGTTAAAATCTATTTTATGCATGCTAGTGTTGATTTTATAGAACAAATAGAGATATTTGATCCATTGGAGAACCAGGAAACTGTAAAAGCAGCGTTCTCTGCATGTTGTGTAAGCTGCTTGTTAGTAGTTCTAAGAGTGTGATTGAAGCTTCATAACACACGAGTCGTCTACATCTGTACAGTGAAATTAAATGTTGACGAAGCTGCTTGACACTGCGTGTGTGTGTGTGTGTGTGTGCAGAGCTCAGGGAAGCTGGAGATGGAGCGCGGCATGGTCAAACCCATGATCAGAGGAGAGCAGCAGGACAGCAGGTGAGACCCACTTCTTCATCCATCTTTATCCTCTCTCCAGTCCTCCTCTCCTCAATCTCTGTTCTTCATGTTGTATTCCCTCATGGTGCCACTTTGTCTCATCAGGTCTCAGGACGTTTCAGTAGACAGACCAGAGCTGACTCTGCCAGCCGGCATCGAGTTCAGAGACAACTGTAAGTATTAGTGTCTCTCTTTCTGTTCCGCCGTGTTAGTGAAACAGTCGATAGCTGGAAACTATTGAACCCTCTTTACAGCGCACTGGACTGATTCTGCTGACCTAACTGCTCCAGCTGCTAGAGCAGTTAGGTCAGCAGAATCAGTCCAGTGCCATGTTACCTGAATATATATATATATATATATATATATATATAGATATATATATATATATATATATATATATATATATATATATATATATATATATATATATATATATATATATATATATATATAGATATATATATATATATATATAGATATATATATATATAGATATATATATATATAGATATATATATATATATATAGATATATATATATATATAGATATATATATATATATAGATATATATATAGATATATATATATATATATATATATATATATATATATATATATATAGATAGATAGATAGATAGATAGATATATAGATAGATATATAGATATATCTATATATATATCTCTATAGATATATAGATATATATATATATATCTCTATATATATATATATATATATATCTCTATATATATAGATATATATATCTCTATATATATAGATATATATCTCTATATATATCTATATCTCTATATATATATCTCTATAGATATATAGATATATATATATATATCTCTATATATATATATATATCTCTCTCTATCTCTATATATATATATCTCTATATATATCTCTATATATATCTCTATCTCTATATCTCTATATAGATATATCTCTATATCTCTATATCTCTATATCTCTATATCTCTATATCTCTATATAGATATATCTCTATATCTCTATATCTCTATATAGATATATAGATATATCTCTATATAGATATATAGATATATCTCTATATAGATATATAGATATATCTCTATATAGATATATAGATAGCGAGAGCGATAGAGAGATATCCCTCTCTCTCTCTCTCTCAATAGATAGATAGATAGATAGATAGAAAATGTGGGTCAGCCTGCGGTCTGTATACATTTCCAATGCAGAGTTGGTGTATTGTTCCTTCTTACAGCTCTGTACAGGGAGGCCTGGTGACCTCTGGAAGACATTATTCATGTTGAGACATTAATATGATTTCCATAAACAGTTGGAGAGCAAATTAGCAACTAGTCTCAGGCTCCAGCTTACATTTTTACATTGTGTGTGTCCACTCGAATTTGGCAGGAAATCAGCTGGATCACTTTAAAGCCTAAAGGCTTTGTTTCCTGTAATTGCACTAAGATAACGCAGTCAATATTTTTATGATTAAAGATGATAAATTGAGCACTCAGAGTGAGGCTAAACCAAAGCTCAATTTGACAGTTTCCTGTTTTCAGAAGAACTGTTTTGGGGTTAAACTGCTAAAGCTGGAGGCGACGTTTCTTATTCTCTGGCTGCACTTGCACCAAATCCGGCTGTGGGAGTGTCACTCAAATGGCCCATTTGTGTGATGGCGTTTCGCTTGTATGCCGGGTCCTTCGAATGATAGTCTGTTTGCATCGTCAGATTAAAAGAAACACATTTACTTTCATTAACTGAACGGGATGCGAGGCCGATCAAAACATTGGGTTTAAAACTGGTGCACAAGGCCAAGCTGAGGGACTACAAATGCAGCATAACTTCACAATTCCTCGTCTGATCGCCGGTTACGTGATTGGCCACCGCAGCTTGACGTCATCTATTGATGTTGTGAAACACTGATATCCTCAGGATTCCTTTGGTCAAAGTAAAACATATTTCATGTCGCCACAAAGGATGACCTACCAGCTGCTTTAACAACAGCATGACGGGATGCACGCACACTGTAAGAAGTGGTGCGAGAAAAATATCTGTGTGGTCTGACAGTCTGACCCTCTGTGTGTCCATCCAGCTGAAGACACCTTCCTGTCAGCCATCATCAACTACACCAACAGCTCCACGGTGCACTTCAAACTGTCGCCCACCTACGTCCTGTACATGGCCTGTCGCTACGTCCTGTCGCCGTCTTACCGGCCCGACATGTCGCCCTCTGAGAGGACGCACAAAGTCATCGCCATCGTCAACAAGATGGTGAGCATGATGGAGGGAGTCATCCAGGTCAGTAACACTTCTTTTCTAATCGTTTGTGTGTGTGTGTGTGTGTGTGTGTGCTGTGGTATTTGAAGATGTATTAATTTGTGCATTATCTCCGTGCGTTCTGCTCCTTAATAATGCTGTTATTTATGTATTTCATTACTCTCTTTTGTTGACATTTTGTGTGCTTATTTCCCCCCACAACTCACTGTTCTTACAAACTACTATACTTGTAGTTCTGTAAGGTGTGTGTAAGTGTTTGTATGTGTATTTTTCTTGCAGCTATCTCTCCACAGTTACCTCTGTTGCACCAGTCTGTGCTTTTTTTTCCTTATGTTTGTCTACCTGTCCGTTTTAAATGCTTGTGATGTGAAGCAACATAGTGTATGCTACACTTCAGGTAGCATGGCGCTGTCACTGACCATTATAGCTGCAGTTTCTAGGCAAAAAACCCGTATACGTATTAGTTAATTTATAATTTTTATTATCAATCAGAATTTGCATAGACTAAAAAGTACAATATTGGCTTGAAAACTGTAGTGGATCAGAAGTATTAAGTACAATTCTGAGTTGCTTTACCATTTCCATTTAATGCTCTTAAGTACAGTACTTGACGGAATGTAGCTACATTCCATAACTGGAAACAAGACCAAGCATCATACGCAGTATTTCTGTTTCTTATTCATAAGCGTTGAAGCTCGATACGCAGCCCCACTCAACATAGTGTTTGCTAACAGTGCTGGCATGACGACTAACGTCATTTAAAATCATGCAGCACAGGACTTTGGTAGATTGGAGGATTATTGAAAATATTCTCACACACTCGTTAAGTCTGAGGCTCAGTAAATGCAAATCCTTCTAGTGCCATTCACTTCTATTCATTGCTGTGATATGCAGTGAAGTCATGAAGGAAAGCACACACAGAGTGGACGGTAAGACTTCATCTATTTCCGTCAGTATGTTGCAGGATTTTAAGTTTTCTAGAGTTTTCGGGGAAATATTTTTAGATGCTGAGGAATGTTGAACCTTCCTGCTTCAGACGGGCTTATATAACAGGCTTTAAAACGAGCTTCTCTGGGATGGAGAGAACTTAATCTTGAATAGTAGAATGATTGTGGCCAGCTTGCCTGTGTGGTATGCTGGAGATGGTCTCACGCTTGTCCACTGCTTTGCATCCTTAAACGTCTTCACTGCATTACTTTATTAATGTCCCCCTTGATGGATTTGTTTTTAAACATTAGTGTGCTAGTATCAAATAAAGTGTTTTAACTTTGTCTCATCACAGAGAACGAGGTCAACATTATCTGATATTGTTGGTCCCGGGTCCTCTTTATACTGAGACCACATCTCACATAAACTCCAGAGCTTATTTACACAAACAGGGTCTTACTCTCGCCAGTTACTCAAAAAACTGGAATCTTTAGGCAGAATTTCCCTCATAACATTCCTGTTTTGTGCTGTAAAGCAATCCAACAGACTCTGCCGTGTGTAATGGAGTGCAGGGCTTGAATTTATTTTCGTTATCGGTCACTTTCTGGTAAATGTACGGCGGTCTCAAAAATGTTTACTGTGTAAATTTTAATGACTTTCTTCAAGGATTCATTTGCCTTTTTTTGTTTATTTTAGCCATTTATATACCTTCACACTCGTTAAGCTCCTGTTTACACTTAGCTCAATTATTTCCAGCTGGTATAAAGAACTGAAGCTCCACTTCCTAAAAGCAATTATTATTCAGTTTTAATATGAATATGGTCCTAAATACAGTTAGGTTTTAGGTCATCGGCTCATTTTTAATAGATAACAGGGCTCTATTTTCTTGCCCGTTTTGATGATTGATTTTATTCTAAAGGGATAATTTGGATGTTTTGAAGTGGGATTGTATGATTGTACTCGCAATAGATGGCCGTCAGTATGCCCGCAGTTTGTAGAAACCAGCAGGAGTACCAGCACGGGAGCAAAGCAATGTACTGCAAAACGTGTTTCAGACTCCCAGTTTAAGTGTACGCTACATTTAGAATGTTTTCACCACTTTACCTTGCTGTGTCTCTATGCTCTCTTCAAAGCCACAAGACTCCATGGACAAAAACAGTCATTGTTCCTTTCAGAACACGGAATATACGGTTCTACCGCTGCCTTGATGAGTTAGTTGGTGTTATTGTTGGTATTGATTTTGGTGTTTTTAAAAGGGTTAGTTCAGATTCACCAAAGGAGTCCGATGACCGTCTGCCAGCAAGATAAAGGGGTAAAAATATTGTAAATGTAGTGTCCACTTTAACTGACTGAACTTATTTAAGAACCTCATACAACCCCACCTCAAAACATCTGAACTGTCCCTTTAAGCGGACAGATGTTGATAGATTTCTCAAACACCCTGTGTGATGTTTTCTTGACCAGATGTGGTTTTCAGCTGACCGTCTCCAGTTTTGTTCTTTAACCGATTCAAGATGTCTTCACATTGTAAACCATGACCATGTCTGTGTCAAAGTGTGTGTGTGTGTGTGTTACATGGCTGTGTCCATACTGTAGCTGTTGACGTGTGTTCTCTCTGTCCTGTAAACGTGTCCTCCTCCTCCTCTTCCTCTTCCTTCCATCCAGGAGATTCCTGAAGGGGATCAGGTAGGATAGCACAATAGCACACCATGATACGGCTGCTACAGACTCCTCTCTCTCTCTCCCCCCCCTCACTCCCTCACTCTCTCTCTCCCTTTCTCTCGTTGTGGGCGACATAGATGAAATAGTGATTTGAGCTTTTCCTCTTCTCTGTGCCAGTGGAATGGGTCAAACAGATCACCCACCTTAATAAATAAGGATTTTAATATGGCTTTTAAAAAGGACGAAAAACGAGTTTGTCTTAAAAAAAAACAATTGTATACAGCGAGAGCTGAAACGATTACTTGATTGACAGAAAATTACTGAACCAAAAAAGCATTTTCAATTCGCTCTTTCTGGCTTTGGGAAATTGTGATGCACATTTTTGTTTTTTTTCTGGCGATTTATAAAGTAAACAGTTAATTGATGAATCAAAAAAATATTAGGAAAATTAATTTATTAATTTAGCAGACATAATAGAATGTATAATATATTATCCGTTATGTTCTATTGTATAAGACAAATAACATATAGAACATGTTTTTAATACATTATTTAATCCAATGTTGATGACATTTCTATTCTTTGTGTATTATTTCCTTGAATCCTTAAACATTAAGTAATTTGGACCACTTCAACCTTCTGTTGCATCGTGCACATTTGCCTTTATTTTGGATTGTTGCTGCAGTGCTCGGCAGCACAAGTATTTTCCCCTCAGCTGAACACTTTGACCCACACTGAGATTTCGGTCACAATGAAATAGTTGCATCACTCTCAATTCCTGACCTTCCTTTGAAGGCAAACCAGATCCCATGTTCACGATTTAAAATGTAAAATCATGTCGCCCCAACCTCATCAACCTCTCGGCTCATCTTTGAATCTCAGCCTCTCCACTCAACCTGTACCTTTCTCTCTACTTTTGTCTGCTTTTTTTTTTTTTTTTTGACCAGCCCTTCATTGTTGCTGCTGCTTCTTTTTCTCCATTTTAACAGAAATGTAAAATAAAGCCAGAATAATGCGTCCTCCCACAGCTGGAAAACTTAATCAGCAACATCAACCCAACTAATTCCATTCAGCTTCCGGGACCTGCCTGGTACTAAAAAAACAATAAAAAAAACAGCAAAACCAAAGCAACCGCTCTCTTCCACCGTTGCGCCACCTTTAATTCTGGCATCCGTCTTGTGTGCCATCACGTTTTGCTTCTACTACTCCGCAGTGTGGATGAGAGACGAGTCGCTCCTCTGTCATCTGTCTGTTTGGAAGTTCATTTAACGTGTTCAACCATCTGTCCATGTTTTAAGTGTTTCCTCAATGTTTTATTGGAAGCACTTGGCTCCGTCTCTCATTCTCTGGCTGTTCTGAATTAAGGTTTGTTTTGATTTGCGGTTTTTTTTCAAGGTGGGGATAGATGAGTGCCGGGGAGCGAGCGTCGCACATTCCTCCCTCTCTGAGTGGCGGGTATATTAACCAATCAGCTCCTCACACACTGAGCGCTCTCCTCCCTGTTGATCTCAGGACCAGAAAACAAACTGTCCTTTAGACCAGGGGTCCCCAACCTTTTTTGCGTCACGGACCGGTTTCATGTTATAAAATATTTCCACGGACCGGTGTTACGTCCCTACTGGTTTCTGGACCTACTGGGTTTCCTTCTGTGCGCGTGTTGTGTTCGCTTAACAGCTGCAGCGGTTTTCTGCCTCTGTCGCCTGTTTCGTCACACTTTCACAAACATATTGCTGGAGATCTAAAAGACACATCTCATATCAATTGCAGGGATTATGATTGTATGAGTGAGCACTGCATCACAGCCACGTATGAAGAAATACATGGAAGAAAATACATTTATGGAAAGATCGCAACAACCTGGATTCGAACTCTGTCCAGCAAAACTCCCACTTGTACTTGGTAATTTAACATTTAACACCGGCAGCAGAGTTGTTGTCCCAAACATACTTTTAAGGCCGCCGTCATTTTCAAGCTCCAGCAGCTGATCTCCCTCTGGCACGGATAAGCTCGATTCACCTGGTTTGTTCACAAATGGGTCGCGGATCCATTCCTTCGCAGTTCGTGGGTCTTTTGTGGTTGGGAAGTAACGCTCGTGACAAGCGTGTTGACATGTGTCAAGAGAGACAGGCGCATGTAATTGGGAGAGAATCCGGTCATTTTTCAAAATAAAATATCTTTCCGACTCTGATAATCAATGAAATGAAAAAAAGTTATTTATTCTTTCTGTGCGGCCCGGTACCAAATGACCCGCGGCCCGGTACCGGTCCGCGGCCCGGGGGTTGGGGACCACTGCTTTAGACTGTAGGCGGACATATATGGAGCGTTATTACAATTTTGATATCATCCACTCAGTGTTGGCCATATTATTGTCCTTGTTTACCGTGTTGCTGCTGCAACTACTTGGTTAATAGCCCACTTTACTGTGCAAGAGGCTCTGATTCCATTTTTTTGCAGATGTATGAACATGTGTTACAAAGGGCACATGTGTCTTCAGTTGTTTTTATATGCCACTTTAACATTTTAGCCAAAGGAATACTTACCAAATCATTTAGGGAAATACGCTCGTAAAGAATCAGATGAGATGTTCATACCTGCTTGTGTCTGTAGGATAAATAATTGTTTAGCTGAGCATAAAAACTGGAAACGGCTAGCCTGGCTATGTCCAAATGTCGCAAAATCTGCCTAAATATGCTTTCCTTATTTAATCTAGGAAATTGCTGCTCCCAGCCAAGTAATAATTATGAACCTAACTTGCACATAAAACCACAAATGTTAATTTTTACACTTTGTTTTCTTTTTTTTAAATCTACAGAGTAAACAAATGAGATATGATGTGTTAATTAAACACTCTAAACCCGGGATCTTAGGTGCAAGCAATTGTCTCTTATATACAAGTGATGGTATGCAACGGTGAATAATGTTGTTAATAATTTAAATGACTTAAATCTGACGGGTTGACCACAAAAATATCCTTATGTTATTCTGATCGGTCGGAAATAAATGGACTTCGAGTCACTTTTGATCCTCCTGCTCCCATGGTTTCTTTAGTGTAAGTCTACAGTCTAAACACTTTTTAGTTTCGTCAAAAAGAAACCTGTACAACCAACTGGTTCATGGAGGAGGCTGGTGTCTGGTGACCTGGTAAATGGAGTGCGTGTCTGGGAGGAAGAAGGAGTGGTCACTAATGTCTCTCACGAAGGAAAATCTTTTAGAGCTCACGTTCAAATGCTGAAGAAATCAAGACAGTTTAATTAAGCATCGTCTTCTGAGCGACAGTGGTGACCACTCTTCCCCTCGACACCGGGTTGGCTCAGAGGGAGGGGTGGGCGGGGCATGAGTCTATCCCTGAGGTAACAACTGCTCCTTCTGGCTGCCACTCAAACAGAAACCCCTCTACTACCTTCTGTTCTAACTCTCCAGTCTCTCCTTGATCCTGCGGCTCTAACAACTTCCTCCGTATGTTTTGTGTGTGTGTGTGGGGTTGGTACGTTACAGAAGCAGAAGAACATTGCCGGAGCGCTGGCTTTCTGGATGGCCAACGCTTCAGAGCTGCTCAACTTCATCAAGCAGGACAGAGACCTGAGTCGCGTCACGCTGGACGCCCAGGACGTCCTCGCCCATCTGGTCCAGATGGCTTTCAAGTCAGTGTGTGTGTGTGTGTGTGTGGTTGTGGGGTGGGAATCTGGAATGTCATGCATGTTTCCAGACAGGGGCAGGCAGGGAATTTGGTCCCTTCTTTGTAGAGGTCAAGGAATATGCGTTTGTGAGATGATTGAAGAAGAGCTTTTCTGTTTGGTGGTGAAGTCTTGATGTCTTTAACACGCTGTAATGTGTGCATGCAGGTACTTGGTCCACTGTCTCCAGGCTGATCTAAACAACTACATGCCTGCCTTCCTGGACGACCCCGAGGAACATAATCCACAGAGACCCAAGATCGGTAATACACAAACACACACAGTGTTTCCCTCCCATTTTGGCTTATGGCCCTGTTGAACGAAGCAGTGTCCACTTGCGACCCCTCTTCACGTTGTTCATGTCTCTGAGCTCGCAGCAGAATCATTTTTAAGGGTCTAAAGAAGTAAAAAAAAAAACGTAAAAAGTAAATATTTGAGAAAAGTCTGATGAAGATTTTTTGTCTTTGTTGCCGTGGTGCGTCCCAACACTCAAGGTTGGAAAGATTCTCAGTGTCAGGCACTTAATAAAACAGTTATGAATATTGTGTTTCATGTCTGCCACTTAATCCCCCATAGATGTTAAACACTGTTCCTTTGAGTCTCATAATCGCAGTGTATCACTGCTATCCTTAACCTCCCAATGTGAATTGAATGGTTGGCCGTCATTGAGTGTATATCTGACGTCTCTTCTTCTTCTCCTTCCAGAGGACGTCCTGCACACCCTGACGGGGGCGATGTCGCTGCTGCGGCGGTGTCGGGTCAACGCCGCCCTGACCATCCAGCTCTTCTCGCAGCTCTTCCACTTCATCAACATGTGGCTCTTCAACAAGCTGGTGACGGACACAGAGTCTGGGCTGTGCTGTCACTACTGGGGGGCAATCCTCCGGCAGCAGCTCAGCCACATCGAGGCCTGGGCAGAGAAACAGGGTCTGGAGCTCGCCGCCGACTGCCACCTCAGTCGAATTGTTCAGGTAAGAGGACGGATGGGGACGCGAGCAGACGCTCTGACTGAGAGGGTCATGGATTTTGTTTCATTCACAGGGCTTTTCATCTTTGTTTTTTCTGCTTTTTAGTGAATCACTTCTCTTGCCAGTTTTTCCCTTCTTTATTTTCCGTTTAACACTCCAGATCTTTAGATATTTAATGGTCTTTGTCACGCAGAGTGGCAGTTAAGCTCATGCTCGGATTGCCGCTATACAATTTATTTTGAAAAGATAAGAAAAGCAAGGATACATGAAGACAATTTACTTGTAAGGTGCAAGTATTGAGTACCTAAATATGGTAGTAGAGATAGTAAATTGGCCAAACGGTAAGCTTGGAAACTACAGACAACATGAATACGACATACAAGGAATGTGGCTCATTGACATGTTCTTTTCTCTGTGTCCTCCAGGCCACCACCCTGCTGACCATGGACAAATACTCCATGCAGGATGTGCAGAACATCCACAACACCTGCTTTAAGCTCAACTCCCTGCAGCTCCACGCTCTCATGACCAACTACCATTGTGCTCCGGACGAGCCTTACATCCCGCCTGTAAGCCAAAAAGCACGGAAGCACAATAGAGAGCGTTTATGATGCACACATAGTTGTCAGATGTTGAGAGATGTTGAAAATAGCCATTACTCTAAATGAGTTGACCTGGTTTTGTGTGCTTGTGTGCAGGAGCTGATAGACCACGTGGTGGCAGTGGCAGAGAACACAGCAGATGAGCTGGCGAGGAGTGATGGGAGAGAGGTTCAGCTGGAGGAGGATCCGGACCTCCAGCTGCCCTTCCTCCTTCCTGAGGACGGCTACTCCTGCGACGTGGTGCGCAGCCTCCCCAACGGCCTGCAGGACTTCCTGGAGCCGCTGCTGCAGAGAGGTAAAGTCACCGGCACCAAGACTTAACAATAAAAGGAAATTCTGTCTTACATTTCATGTAAAGCAATTAAGTTATCAAAGAGTTGGTATACCTAGCTGTTTTTTTACACACATAATTTAGATGCACGACTCAGTGAAAATGTATTGTAAAATGTGTGTGTGTGTGTGTGTCTTCTAACAGGTTTCTGTAGGTTGGTGCCCCACCCCCGTTCACCTGGTACCTGGACCGTCCACTTTGAAGGAGCTGACTGCGACAGCCACTTCTCTGCTGCTGACAGTTCTGAGATGGTAGGACATTAACACACATACACTTTCTAAACCACTCTGTGCGTGTGTGTGTGTGTGTGTGTGGGACAGCTGGGGTAAAGTGAGGACTTTGAGCTTTAGAGGTTAGTAATGCTGACTCATAGAAGCTGTGGAGACTCGAGTGGCAATCAAGTGACACAGTCATCTCCATGCTGCACTGAGATGACTTTACTTTGAGATTGATCAATCAATGAGGAGAATTGTGTTCAAACCGCTCCAAAAGAATTCCATTTGAGGAATACAGATGAGTTTCAAATCTACATAGAGTTTCTAAAATCATCTATCAAAATATTAACACTATGACAACATTTTCAAGATGGGAAATACTTTTATTTAGCAGTATATCTTTTATTCCCAGCCTTCACAATAAAATCAGCACAGTACAGCAATTGTTTATTAATTTCTTCATTCAAAGACTAATCGGGATGAACAGGAGCCTCTGAAACTCATCACAAGCATATTGGAGCACAGCAGATAACCGAAACAATGTGAATCAATATATTCTTGGGATTTATGTTAAAAATTAAACAAGTACGTGTATAAATAAGCGTATTGTTAGTCGGACTGTAGCGAGTAGTTTGAAGCTTCATTCATAACTTTGACATTCAAAGTCTAAATCAACAGTCCAATGCTGCTCAGGCTTTTCTTTTTTTGTTTAAACACAGTACGGCACATTTTCAAATATAGATTAGCCTTCACTAATATTAATATTAGTATTTGTAGGATTAGATTCAAGTGGTTGATTGTTTCGACTACTGTCATCCGAATTTTTAAATATCTCCAGAGCGTTGTAAGGTCCAAAAGTTCAAATGTATTGAAAAGAGATGGATGTAATAATTTCACACCATGTTTTTATCTCACAAAATAATCTGCTTCAATCCATATTTGTTGGCTTTTGGCTTTCAAAAACATTTGTCACTCAAAGGGAGGGACTGATGAGTTGTATTCATTAAAGAAAATAGAGCCTTTTTTAAGGCTTTTTTTTAAACATGAGATGACAGACATTGAAGTTTTTTTGAAAATGTCAACTGAAGCTTTGAATGTAAAATACGTCATTTGATTCTGCCCTTCTATTGCTATGCTTAAGATAAATGGTACTGGCATTAAGAATGTGACATGGTTGATTTGTAGTTAAAATATAGCTGAAGTTACTAACCTGAAGTATCTAGTATTGGCTAATATGGAGAACATGAACTGATGGTATGCGTCCACATTATAATGAGCTGTCTTCGGGTGCTTTTGTTGACCTTTTCTGGCTAAGCTCATCTTTCCACAGTACTGGATAACTCAGGTAAATTATACTGGATCTACTGGCTTTAAGGGAGATTGAATAGGAGTTTCTGTAGGCAAGACGGGACTAGATGAAAACATGGATCAGTTCCAGCTGAATGCAAGACTAAGAAAGGTGAAAACCCCTGAAGACAACCTGAGCTGGAGATGATGACTGCACAGCTCACATAGTTTGACTATTTTTAGACCTGGCGGTTTCTTTGATTCAAGTCCAGAAGCGTGCCTGTGCGGGCTTATGTGTGTGTGTGTGTGTGTGTGTGTGTGTGTGTGTGGTCTCCCAGTTGGAAGGCATTGATTATAGTGACTTCAGAAGGGACAATTAACTTTTCATAACGGCCTTCACAGACCGACACACACGCACGCACGCACGCACATACACACACACACACACACACACACACACGCACACTTTAATCAACACAAATACACAAATCACACTGCAGCAGTTAGTTAGTAAATGATAGACCTCACACAAACGCACACA
Organism: Melanostigma gelatinosum; assembly: GCF_949748355.1. NCBI lineage: Eukaryota > Metazoa > Chordata > Actinopteri > Perciformes > Zoarcidae > Melanostigma > Melanostigma gelatinosum. The sequence goes on along the minus strand of NC_136652.1, from coordinate 7,792,473 downwards.
CACAGCCACTTCCTCTGTAATTGGTCTGTTTATCCTGCTACTATTTCACGACTGTAGTCTCGACGTAATGCAGGCGTCTTTCACAAACACACACACACGCTCTTTGATTAATGGTGTGTGTGTGTTCAAGCAAACTGGAGGGTCGGGGCGTGGTTCATGTGGTGATGTAGCATGTTTACATCGTTTAGATGTGATCAACATTGCATGCGGAACATTTAGAAAATGAATATAATGTATTGAAATTATCTTCAGCAAATGCTCTGATTCAAAAGGAAAGTTAGCTTCCAGCTAAATGACACCCACTTGTGTTTCTGCAGGAATTTGTTTTCATTGGATGATTGAAAGTTAAGATACGAGCAAAAAGCAACAAATGCAGACACAGGGAAACCCCAGTCCTGATGATATAAATAGTTTGGTTCCTTTTGTCCAAACTTCAGTGGAAAAAATTGTGTGTTTTTATTCAAATGATCTTCTGCGGAGCCCATTTTTAAACCATTTCTTGATTGGTAGAATTGTTGGCATATTGTGGACAGAAAGCCAGTTGATAGAGTGGGGAACTTGTACTAAAGCGTAGCATGAAGATGTTTGTGTCTGTGGAGGGCACCGGATCTATAGAAACACCCTTTACTCTGTGCAAACACCAAAACATCAGGTAGTAGTGAAGTGGGGAGCGGTTTTCATTGATTACCATTCAGTCAGTCATTATGGCTGTAACATCTCTCTCACTGTGTGAACAGGACAGTGCATCCCACTAGTTATCTGGTGAACTACCATTTAAGTCCTGAGTGAGACTGTTGGCCCACTTCCTGTCCTATACTTCCATATGGTTGGGATACCTGCACTATAAATGCTGAAGGTTTCACTTAACCTCGGTGACATGTTGGAGGTTTGATCTTTACACCAGCTCAGGGTGGCTGTCTTCTTTTACCTTTCCCGCCCCTGCATGATGTAAAACTGACCTGCTGAGAAAAACGTCTGAAAATGTCCACGTCTTTATGTAGACCACCTACTTTTACTCAACATAAGGTCACTGACATTGCTGCAGGCGTAAAGCTGTACCTGCTTCACAATAAAAGCCTGACATA